>NW_028186389.1:120014-214652 GCF_003343005.1 Rhea americana
GGCCCGCAGCCGCCGCAGAGCGCGGGGGAGGCGGAGGGCGAGCGCCGCTGCCGCGCTGGCCCGGAGGAGGCGGCGGACCGAGCGGCCTGGAAGACGGCGGCAGCGCGGAGACGGCGGGCAAACTGTGCTCGAGCGCGGGGGAGCGGGGTGAGAGCTCAAAGCAGTTAACTGTTCCTAATGTTGGCTCCTTGTTGTGCTCGCCCGTACAGTGCGGGCACGTACTTGCCGAGGCTGGTGAATGCGAATATTATTTACCGCTGAACTGCATTCCTTTTTTTTTTTTTTTTTTTTTAAAAAAAAATACTCTCCAATAAATGAAACTGGGGCTGTGGCTCACAAAGACAATATCCTTAACTGTAAGGGTAATCTTTTTGAGTTGATGTTAGAATGAAGGGTGCTAATTGTATTTAAGACTCTTAGCCTTTGCAGGTATTGCTGCTGTTAGGCTGCAGATACCTGGGCTCCGAAGGTGTAGCATCAGCTCTTCAAACTTCCTTTCGGTTCTGTTACTTCTAGCTTTCTCAAATTGGGCAGGAACTGCTCAAACTCACAGCATGACTTTCAAAAACAGATGGGCTAGTAGTTAAGTCAAAGCCTGTTTCAGCTAGTACAGCTCTGTTAAAATCCAGAAACCAGTCAGCTTTTAGTAAGGTGCTGAATTCAGGCTGACGGATTCCCCCCTCCGCCCCCCCCAAGTTTGGTGCTTCAGCTGTACGCTGAACCACTGCAGATAAATGAGAGTACCAGGCTCACTGTCCCACTGAGTACATGCACCTCATATATATAATAAAGCTAAACACGGCAATATTTGTCTGCATTGCTACTCTAGGGTTTAACCTATTCATGCAGTATTTGTTCTGAAATAAACTGAAGTTGTAAAATGGGAGAGGGGGAGGGAAGCTTAAATGTACGTAATTTGCTTTAATAAAACAATTTGTAATCCAAATGTCAGTATAGATGTTCCACTAAGGGTCACTTTTTTCCTGAAAAGTTCAAGTCAGCGCTGTCTGGAATAGCAGGAAATTAGCTCTCACTTCCATAACTTCTAAGCCTCAATATTTAAAATTTTATTTCTGACAGCAATAACAAGTTAAACCTTAGATAGGTAAAGCTCTAAACTAGCATCTAGAGTATAAGGATTCAGTACATCTAAGTATAGCGATGTTTTTTACCAGCTTACACTGAGCAGGAACTTAAAGTGAACTCTAACTGAAGAGGGACAGAAGCATACTCCCATTAAATACTTTTTGCCATTTTCCAGCAGTTGGGGATCATGGTGTCACAGCCTGGGAAGCTGCTGCTCCTGTCTCTTCTGCTATGCTATGGCCTTCAAGATTTTATATGAAAGCTAGTAGGATGCTTAATTAGAGATTTCTTTGGACCTCCTATGCGTATTCATCAGTGACCATGGCCTATTTCCAATTTTAATTTAACAAGTTGTGATTCTCCCATGGAGAATGTACATTACTTAACAACTACCCTCAACAGTGGTTGTAGGAAGTTAAAGCAACCATCACAGGAGAAACAAGCCTATGCCCTTTCTTCTCTCTAGAGAAGGATGTTTCCTATAGTTCAGTGCACTTTAACTTGTTTTGGTAGAGGGCTGTGGTTTACCTAGGGGCTGAAAAGCTCATTGTCTAAATCAGGTACTCTAATCTGCAAAAGTCCCTTTCAGCCCCTTAAAAAGAATATATGACTTTGGAAAACAGAAACAAGAAACCCACATTTTTCCTAATAATAAATCACTGATGTTTAGCATTAAAACTTAACAGAGTTGGGGTCTATCTTGAGGTACCTTCTTCTGCAGGTAGAGGTAGAAAAATATTTTTTTTCCCCCTCAAAGAGAAACTGTATCATATCAGGTACATCCCAGCTAGTGCCTTTAACACCATTCTGCCTCACTAGAGCCTCTGCGACAGGAATTTTACAGGCTAAAAGTTCTTCACTGTAATTGTCACAAGTCATTTTGCACCCTAAAAATTAAAAACTAGGAGAAAAACTTACTTCTGACTGAACAAAGAGAACAGCAGTTAGATATCTATGCTGTGCTCTGTTTCAGTGAGGTCAAGACTTCGGCCAGCCTTTCCAGTGAATCTGATGGAACAGCAAGTCAGGTAAAATAGCTGCTATGTATTGCTCTTTTGCTGCAGTATCTTTGTTAGTTATAGAACTACAGTTCCGATCATCCTCTCTTCCCGAGAGCTGGCTTTAGAATATGTGTTTACATGATATGCTTCTCTTGAGGTGTTAGATATGAAAGCAGCTATGTTTAGAAGTGTATTTGATAGCCTGGCGTTCATGGGAAAAACTGAAAAGTGTGGTTGGTAAGTAGCTTTATAATGAAATGTGAAAGATAGGAGTACTCCCTCTTCCTGCCCCAATTAAAAACTATCAGTCTTGTAAAGAAATAAAATAGGAAAAGATACCCTAGAGAAAAAGATGCTTAAAAATGTTAAGAAAGTGACCAAGTAACAAGGTTTGCACTTCAATACCTGAGTGCACCAGCCTGTACTGAAACCCTTATCTTTAAGCAGTGTGTGCTACAGCCATACATGTGCATCCATATTAATCAAGCTGCTAAACTTCTTTCCTCCCTGATTTATAGAAACTGATGCTATTATGAACAGGAATATTTGACTCAAAGTGAAGCATAGAATGACAACGTTTGTCATGCTGTCTGTTTTGCTAGGTTATAGCTCATAGTCTATGACAATTTTCTAAATGGTGTTGCACATTTTTCTCTTTCAGGATGGTAGAATAGCAAGCAGCGGTGATTTCCTGTGTTTTGGAATTTTAACGTCAGCACGACTTACTGTCTATAGACAGCTGTGGCTAAAGGTGGAAAAGAAAGTTCTCTATGCATGATAAACCCCAAAGGAAGGAATAAAGCATTAGCATTTTGTACTGTAGAAAATTTAGGAGGTAGTTCTGTTGCTCCATATGATGCACAAATTTGCTTAAAGATGACACTTTTTACAGTTCTAGGTGAGTAAAGAATCACACATCGCATGGATTTTTTTGTTAATTTTTGCGCAAATTACATTCTGTATTCATACAAAAACAACGTAACTTTTCTGACAAACTGTACATATAGAAACAAGTTTCTGTCTGGAGGTGAACTGAAATCTGTGGAGGTGCTCCATGTCTTACAACACTAAAAAAAATTCCAGCTCTTCACAAAACAAAGTAGGTAAAAGAAGAAGATGAGGAAAATGGGGATGGAGAGGACAAAATAGAAACCTAGCTACAATATTGCAGCTAGTAGCTGTTGATTGATCTAGGAAAAGACCCTCGTTAGGAACTAATGCACATTCAGTTATCCCAGTTAAGAATCCAGGTTTGTGGTGGTGCAGGTTTACTTTCTCCTTGAGTCCAGAATAGCAGTTTATTTAAATATTGTCCAGCAAGGACTGGGTGGGACCCAGTCGAAGCCTCTTCTATCGTCCTCTTCCACCACCCCTAGATGCTCCTCTTCTTGATTGACCAGAGTTCATGTTACTTCCTCTTCCCCAATTACTACCACTCCTTCCTCCTCTTGAAGGGTTATTGCCTCCTGCAGGGCCTCCACCGAAGGCTTCATCCCTGTGGAATCCATCGTGATGGTCTCCATCTAAAGAACTAGACCTCCCAGATTTTGGCACTCTCTGTGAAGGTCCTGAACTTCCTCGTCCTAAAAATGAAACACAATCAGTCACTGATGTTGTAGTTTAAGCCACGTCTCTGCTCAGACAGACTATATATTTAACTAGTTCTCATGTAGTATAGTCATTTGCAAGCTGAATATAGTTGAGACCTGTAATTTTATCCCTCTTCCCACTATACATTTTTTTTAATATAAATTCAGTATCTGCATGACAGTCTAGAGGATGGTTAGCAGTCAAATTTAAATGGGAATTAAAGGAGATTGTTTGGTACAGTCAGCAAGGACTTAAATAAGGCAGCACAACAATAATCATGGTCTCCTCAAAACTCCCTGTCATTCCTATCTATTCTCATCCCTTACCATCATCTGTGTTTTTTGTATATTTTTTTATTTAATCTATTTGGCATGCTATTCATAATATTTTTTCTAAATGCAGACACAGCACTGATTGATCAGTTGAGGCTAGTGATGAAGATAACGACGATGAAGATAATGAGTAACATTACTGGTTGATTATTTTTTTTGCTAGAAATAATGGAAAAATGCTCTATTTTACCACTAAGCAAGAATGTAAACTTTATTAGCTCTCGTAGCCAGGTACGTGAAGATTTTCTGCTTCTCACTGATCTTTTTAGTACTGATAAAAGAAAGAAACTCAAGCCATTAGCTAGAATTAATGTATTATTTTTAAGAAAATAATGGGAAGTGCTTTATGGGCAAATTTGCTACAGCCAAATTAGGATATTTTTGCTCCATTTTAGCAAAAGTTTTTTTTTTTGTTGACTGTGCTTGTTTCTGTGTAAAATAAGAGACCAGGTTGTTCCACAGAGCTTTTAGTCCATAAAGCTTACATCCCCCAAAGACTTTAGCAGTTCAGCAGGTGGTGACAGAATCCTTATTTGAAAAAGGATTGCTCATGTTTTGTTCCTCAAGCTTTCTGCCACTGTATTAAACTTCCTTTGGTATGGTAATGAATTGTCTAGGCACAAGAATAGTGGATAACATGTGTTTTGAATTCAGTAAAGCATCTGACAGTGAAGGAAAAGGAATCCTAGAGATTTAATAAGAAGCTACCTAATGTGAACAACAGTTTGGCCTATCAGTGCTAACTAAACTTGAGGATATGAAATTCAGTGGCATCAAAGGCCAGGCTGTGCAGTTGAGGACCAACAGCAGCCTCAACTACAGACTGTGAGCTCAGCACTTGGAAACAACTGAAAAGGATCTCAGTCACTGATCAGAGCATAGCAATGAATAGGCAGTATGAGGACGTCATTAGAATAGACAACGGCAAGCCTTGGACTTTTAACAGGCAAAATGGAACAAGAAATGCTGCAGGATTAGCAGGATGACCATGGGACTCACAGTACTCACAGTAATAGGCTCTGAACTGCCTATTAGACTCCCCCAAAAGGTAGTCTGTGAGTTACAGTAGCTAGTTCTACATCATGTTATTGTTCAAGAGTAGCCAAAAAAAGGCAAATATGACATTAGGAGCTATTAGGAAAGAATGGAGAAAATAGAACACAATCAAGCCAATTGTGGAAGTCCATGGTTAAACCATGTCTTATGTAGTTTGTGCAATTCCTAATTATCTCATTTAATTTACAAAAGAAAACTGGAAAGGGCATCGAGAAGTTAAATAAGGATAGTAAAAGGTACAAAACAGCTTCCCAGATGGAACAACTGAACAGATCAGAAATCTTTAACCTAGAGAAGAGCTAATTCAGGGTGGACATGATACAGTTCGACACAATTGCAGGTGGCATTCAGAAATGAGAGAGATCAACTTTCCATTGTTTCTTCCAAGAAAAACCCTAGGCATCACTGAATAGAAATGGCAACTGACAGGCTTAAAAGAGAATCATTCTCCCCCTTTCCCCCCTTTTTTTAAAGCACAGTCTCCACTGCAGTTAGGTCTATCAGTGGATGTTGTGCATGTCAAAAGTTTATATTTTTTCACAAAGCAATTAGAGAAGCACACAAAAAATAACTGCCAAAAGCAATTAAATAAAAATACAACATTACTGGAAGTCCCTGAACTATGGACCTCTGGAAGTTGAGAGAGGATTTCAGGGACATACTGCTACAGGTTTACTTTGTTCTTATAAGCTGTATGGACTTCTGTTCTGATCATGGTTGGCCATGCTTACACTCTTACAAATGGAGAAATTGTAAGGAAAGAATAAAAACAGGGCTCATTAAGGCTGATATGGGAAAGATTTTATATGATTTAAGTATTAGTAAGGAAAAAACCCTGTTTAACTTAAAGCACAAAAAAGAATATTAACTAACTACAAATTACAAATTGCTAATCCAAAAATGAAGAAAAAGGCTCTTAACAATAGTTTTCCAACTGGAGTAACGGGAAACCAAAAACTTATTATTGAACAGGAGCACGGGATATTTAAGAGGAGGATTATCTGATGCCCAAAAGAGTAATACGATCTGGATTTGGAAAATCCCTTCTACTCAGTTCCTTTAAGATTTATTTTTAGCTTCGCAGTGTGCAAGATTAAGTATTTACCATAAAATTCAATTCAGCCTTACCCTCCTCTGAATATAATTTCAGTAAGTTTACTGCTGAAAAATGTGCCAATGTTGCACAAAGTTTTCAATATAGAGATTTCTTACCTTTCCCTCTCTCCTCTGGAGGTCCACCTGGAGAATCCATTTCTCTGTGGTCAGAGGTCCCTGGTCCATCATGCCAGGGCCGTTTGCGTGGTGGTAGTGAGGCCATGTCCATGCCCTGGAGCGAAGAAGAACGTTCTCGGTTAGCTGGAGAGTGTCCATCATGAGGAGGGTGATCTGGACGAGGACCTGATCATGACAAGAAAAAACAGGATCATAAGTAATGTTCATCAGATCATTATTTCTAATTTTGGAATTAACCACAAATTTACATGCTTTCTACATTAATTGGTCCTTAGTTTTGTAACTTATAATTTTGTATTTTTTCTAAACAGGCAAGCAAGCAAACAGATGAATAAGTTGTAAGAAAGGTAAAGGTACAATGATGAAGATAGGTTTTAAAGTTTAAAAGAAGATAGGAAAGGAGAAAATTATAGATCTAAAACATTCTTTTTAGAATAAAATATTTTCATGTGTTTTAGGAAAGAGAATCACATATTCATCTTTTTTTTTCATGTGGCATTTGTACTCATTTTTTCATGACACTGCAAAACCTTAGTTTTACCCATATAAAGAGTTCTCATTCATAGTTAGTACTGTTAGTAACACAAATACTAATGTCAGCAAGCTATTGTAGCTGAAAATTGAAAACTCTTTTTTTTTTTTTTTTAAACAAACAATAGTGAAAGATTACTATGGTATTAATATATGTCTCAAAAACACATGATCTGACAAAGATGCACTTCAGTCATCCACAGGTGGCAACAACAGACAGTTCTGACTGTATACTAGCTGAAGTTAAAAATCAAGACTTTAGAGCCACAGTCATTTTTTTGTTCAGTGGGATACCTGCATTTAGAGCCAGTCACTTTCTGGCCAGTTAAGATTTTTCTAAATTTAGAAAGACTTAAAGAACTAAGTATTGCTTTCCTGGTAGTAAAGAGAGTGATAACAAGCATGTGAGATACAGAAGTGCTACTTTAAAAACTACATAACTAAAAGAATGGTTATGTTAAGTCTATTATCTAAAGCACACCTCACTAGATTTATTTGTTTGTTTATTTATTTTTACCTTCTCTGTTTCCATCCCAGGATTCTGGTTTCCGTCCTCCTTCAAAACGTGGAAATTCATCTGGAGTAGGAAGCAGACCCTTTCGGCCTCCTGAGCAGCAAGAGATGCAGGGGATGAGAGTGAGAAGAGACATCGTATTCATGAAACTATCGTAATTTGCCCCAGGAAATGTCTTTGCTTCCTCAACCTTGCATTTCAGTGTGGAAGAATGTTCCCTCACCTCTAAGAGTACCGCGACCTCGCCCCCGAACACCATGGTCCCTTCCTCTTGCGTTTTCATCTGGAGAGTCAAAAGTGTCATCTGGCCCAAAATCTTCAGGACCAGGAAAGCCATCTCTCCCCCTGGGTCCCCGGCCCTCGTGTCTTGAGGGTCCTCCTCTTCTGAAGCTACAAGAGAGAACATGGTACAAATGTGTTTTTTAGGTAGAATTTACATTGATAAACTTGAGTCATCTTCACTTCAATAATCAACTTGTTTCTGAACTGTTTTACTTAATACTGTAGCACACACTAAAACAGGATTTGTGGACAAAGACTCTGCTCACTTTATGCCTCTGAGCACTTTGTCATTTCATTTTTATAGTTTCCCCTCTTATTTCCTTGTCTGTGTTTTTTCATACAAGAAGAATATTGGCGTACAAGAAAAATATTGCATTCATTTAATGAAAAGGTAAAAATCAGTGAGTGATGTTAGATATAAGGTAAGGTAAGGAAAAGGACAAGTGAATTTCCGTAGCTGTTGTGGTCTTATTTCCCCTTCTAAATTTTATTCATTTTGGATTCTTTTGCTATAACATTATCTTATGCATTCAGTTCTTAAGAATCTAAGTTGATAGTTTCAGCAAATGATCCTAGACTGTACTTGACTCTGTAGTGAGGATGGTTGCTGAACAGTGCACAGTAGCATCCTACAGCCCAAAGAGTAGTTTATCCAACTGCAATAGTGAAAAATTCTGTTTTGTGAAATGTAGCTATCGTGACACTGAAGTTGGTTATTTCCTTCTAGCAAGTACCACGACATCTTCAGTAATTTGATATGATTGGGTTCTGTATTTTTTATTAAGTATAGTTCCTCCAGTATCATACTGGGGTTTTAACCCAGATCTTCAGAGAGAAGAATGGTTCTTACTGAACTGTAAAAAGCCATTTCAAATAAGCCTCTAGATGGCTGCATGAATACTAGAAGTTTTGTTTTTTACAGTACCAGCATATAAACACTTGGAGTGCTTGTAAAAGTGCAGACATATTCTGTGTATCATTGCAACTCCAAACGTATGCATGAGCATCAGTTGTTACGACTGTCTCAGTTTACAGCCCAGGTCCCACAATCTCTGTGCAAGCACAGACAAGATGGTTAGGTGGTGCAGGCACACTGGTTCAGGAGGCCTCACAGTGCAATCCCACTCTAGTACTGCCCACCCCTCAGCGAGACCTCTAATAATGTGGAGCACTGTCCTTGCCCATTCACACTGCGGCCCCCCATCCCTTCTCATCCCAGTTCCACACTGGCCAAACCATAGCCACAGTAATATTCAGGTAGTTTTGGCTTTTTGCAACATCCCCTTCCCCAGCTCATTAAAGACACAGTGCATCCTATTACAAGCAAAACTTTAGATACTTTTATTTAGAATTTTAACAACATTAACCTTTTAATTACAAATTTAAATATTTTAACAGTAGTCATAACACAATACAATATTTTTAAACTTTTACATTTTTTTTAATTAAAAACAATAGGTCTGTCTCCACCTCCCAGAAAACAAACACAATACAGAGAGGAGGCTGCTGTGCCTATATAGGTACAACAGTGGATGGAGGGAGTGCTGTGTATGGACAATGAACCATTTTACATTAACTTAGATGATTTGGGAAAACAAACTGAACAGTTTCAGGTACAAATGGTTCAAATAACCACAAAGCAATATTGTTCAGCCTTGAAACAGCACAGTCCTCTAGGTGTTCTTTAGAGGGTCTCCCATTTTAATACTGACATGGTGTGACTCTGCTTAGCTTGTAAATTATCTAGATTTGCAACACAAGGTCCTAAGGCTACCAGAAATAGTGCCTTTCCTTTTGCAAGTTAGGCAACCTTATGGCCACAGTTCAGTTTTGAGATCTAACCGTACCTATGCCTGACATAGCCACAGCACCTAATATTGTGTCATATAGATCCTTTTTCACTTTTGCATATCAGTCACACGTGAAACCCTGCCTTGTATAGGTCTCAGTTCCTGTTTTGACTGCTTTCAGGTCGTCTTCCTTGAGGCCTAGGACCTTAACGTACAGAACTACACACTGTGCAGATTAGCAGGCAGGAAGAGGCAGGTCTCTGCAGTAGAAGCATCATGTTGATATGCACAGGTAGAGTAAGAACAGGACAGGGATGAAAAGGACGGGAAATTAGAGAGAAACACACACATACACACACATCCCTCTCATGCTTGATCAAGCCAGTTACAATCTCAATTCCAAACCAAGCCAGCTAAATGAGTGGATTGGGATTCTTAGGTTCACCTCAGCATCTGCAGTAAATAGCATCTAATTCACCTTCAAAGGAATTCATTAAGTTTGCTAAGCACAATAAGCCCTTTATAGCCTTGTGCTCATTCTTTTTAAACTAAATTATCTGTACAAATACTTGTACTGTGACGAACAGACTCTTCTTAGTTCAGAAGTCAGATTTACAGATCACAGGTTTCTTGGATACTCTTCTTGAAACCTTTTTAAAATCAGGATAATAAAATTTTTCCAAGTCCCTAAACACTTCCAATATAAGATTCAAAAATCTCTACTGCACTTTTAAAAATGTTGTCTGCCATGTCTTTTAGAATTCTATAACGCAGACCATTCAGCTTGGATGCTGTCTATTTTTACTCTTACGTTTTTAAAATGGCTTTAATTGTTACCTTCTTTTAGTTACTGTTCATTTCTTTTCATACTCTTCACACAAAAGGAAGGTACATCTTTACAGAGCTAGGTAGAAAATAGCTAAAAGAAGAGCTGTATAGATGTAAAGTAAAAGGAATGTAAGAAAATGATTAAAAAGGCAACTAAAACACACAAAATTCACATTATGTGGAGACCACAATATATTTGTACAAATACACGTTTCTATACATACGGAGTTGGTGGTCAGTGAGAGGCTTAGACCTTGGAGGCCAAATTTTACTGTTAAACTAGCATAAGTCTGGAGCAACTTTCAATGACAGTTAATCTTGCTGACTTAAGAGTAATTCTTCCATATTTACATTGGTAACTAGAAGCAAATTCGTCCCTTTGTGATTTGTCTGGAAACTGTGAGCAATGACGTGGACATTGCTATGAACTAGATTATTTTTGAGTTCTTCGCTTGGCATTAAGAAATAAGTCAGAAAGAAATAAAATTCCTACAAGCAAAACATGAGAAAAATAGTCTCAACAGTCCAACAGATGCAGTAGCTCTGCCCCTTAATATTTGATAGTAGGATCACTGTTCCTGCTCCTTACACGTATATTACATCTCATTCTACAGTCTCTACAGTCATGCTGTAGTTTGTGACTGGAGACAAGAGTCTCGAATTCCATTTCTAGTGTTCAAAAGTTTGTCATTTTAACCTTCAAGTTTCCTCTCAATTTTCATCAAAACGATCTCAAATCTTCATCCTGTGTCACTTGATCTTCTCTACAAAATTTCCTCCCTTCTCTTTACTTACTGTTTAAAGACACGGAAGCTGCTGTGTACAATGACCATTTTTCAAGTTTTCTTCTATTACTGAATGATTTTATGGACTCTATACTCAGGTATATTAGAGTTTTCATTTCCTTATTGGTTTCCAGTTTATAAATCTGAAACAGATAGACTCCTTAATGAAAAGGAAACCAGGAAGAAAGATTTCCCTCCATTCACCCTTTACCCCAAGACAACAAGAAGATTTATTCTTACCTCTCATCGCGTCTTCCTCGGAACCGTGCATCCTCAGGATCCCGTGGATATCTATCATCTGATGGTCGCCGTCCTTCCCAAGCACCAGGAGGCCCACGGTTTGAACCTCCTCCTTCAAATTCCCTGTGATCAGGAGGAAAGGGAGGCCCAGGTCCACCGCGTCTCCATTTTTCATCTTGTAATGGTGGACCTCCTCTCCCTTCAAATTCCCGTAATCGATGGCCAAATCTCTTATCTGGATGGAAGTCGTCACGGAAGTCATCTGGTCGATCAAAGTCATCATGGAAATCTGGGTGAGGTCCTCGTCTATCTGGCATGCCCCTGCTGTCTCTACCATCACCCCACTCCTGGCCACCTCGAAACAACCCTCTCTCAGGCCCATGATCAGGACCACCACTGTTCTGGTCGTGCCTTCTATCTGAGAGAGGGCCCATGTGATGGTTTGGTGGACCACGGGAGTCACCTTGAAGGAAAAAACCATAGCAAATTTCTGTAATGTTTTCTAAAAACATTTCTAGGATGTTCTAGTTTGCACATTTCTCCAAAGTACAGCCTATACATCTCACATTAAATAGTCTTTGGGGAAACACTTCTCCTCTACATTCCTGCTAGAGTCTGTGCAACCTTCTCTCCGAGCCAAGGCCCCATGCTATGCTATAGCCTTTCCTACCTAGAGGCATTGCACTGGAACTGTCACTTTTTGGAGAGCAAAGAAGAACAGACAGGATATATAATTACCTTTATTAAGACCAGGTCCTTGGCTGTGAGGGCCGAGACGACCTTGTCCTCCCTGCTGCCCCAGTCCTGGTATCAATGGTGGAGGACCAGGGTTCTGTCCATCCTGTTAATATGACAGGAAAGATTATGTGAATTACCACACCTGAGAATTTCTTCTTTTAGGCATTTTGCAAGAGGGCAAAATACATTTCTTTATATAAACAAAGACTATGTATCTTCACAGATCTTCAAACAATAGAAAGAACTGATTTTGCAATTGTTTGAGCCTAATTTTTCAGACATTCACATACTACTAACAACTCTTCAGTCACTTCCTGAAAGCATACATGATTTTATAGAAAAGTTACCATTTCAAGGACTAATTACACCATCTATATTTTACCTGTAACAACCAATGATGATAAAACTCATTTAGCTGTGAAGATGAGGAAATTGTGTAGATTTGTTTGAAAAATATCAGGTACTGACTTGCATGCTATTAAAAAATTGCCTAGGCCTATACCTCTATACCACCAGAACTGCGTAGTCCAGGACTTTCTTTAGAAATAAAAAATTAAAAAAAAAAATAAAAAAAAAGGGAATATCTGCCAACAGGTGAAACTACTAGTACCTGCTGCTGGTGGTACTAGCGAACCACTCCTGTACACCTTGCTTTGTAAACTTAACATAGAAATACATGAGCTTGGTTTTGACCGTACTGGCAAAGTGTTTTTTTCCTAATTCTAAATCTAGGCTCAAAAGAAAGTACTAAAACCTTTAAGATGCGTGAGTAAGCACAAAGGGAGAAGTTGTTACTAGGTTATTAATGCAAGGACAGATATAAAGGCAGAAGCTGCAGTAGCCTGCTTTTCCCAAGCAGAAACAGCAGACTGAGCAAGAGTTTGGTGGAAGCTGCATCAACCCAAAGAAAAAATGAAGAATAAGTAAGCCTTTTGTTATTCTGGTTTTCTCCATGAATTTTGCAAGGTTGCTACACAAAACCTTTTATGCTGGTATCACCAAAATAATAACAACAATAATAATCCCCCCAAAAAACAAACCAGAAAACCCAAACATTTTTTCTTAGACACGTCTAAAGAATAAAATTTGGAACTTGCCTCTATACTGGCTTGTAAAAGACCTTCCAGATGGTTCATAAATACTTTAAATATATACATATATATACTCCGTAATTGTACTTGTGATTTACACTGATTAATCTACAAATTCAAGTTAAGTAATTTTCATGTTCTGTACTTATTTTTTTGGAAACACTACTTTCTTTCAGTTGAAGAAAAGTAGTAAGTTAATCTGTGCATTTTTCCCTTCGTATCTTGAAATATGAATTTTAAATTACATACTGAACTCATATTTAATTGCAGTATCAGTGATAAACACAAGAAAGGCATAAAAGTATGCACTACAAACAGCACATTTGTAAGGAATATTTTTGTAAGGAGTTAGGGGAAAAAGATAGCAAAATATCAAATCTTGCTTGATCAAATACACATTAAAAAAGTGTCTATCCAATGACTAAGCAGTGAGATGAACCCAGAACACAAATTCCCTGACTAGGAAAGACCCACCTAAATATTATCACAGTGCTTCTGCCATTCTTGACTGAAACCTGGCTGGATTCCCATACATTTATAACTTCCCAGACATTTCCAGTAATTTCCCTGTGCAGGGAAATTTCTTGCAATAAGCTTTCTTCAACTTCTTAAATTCATGCCACTTTTGTTTAAACAAAAAGTAGTTTCTGATGTTCACTAAAAGACTTTCCTTAAGGTTTGCCAAAACACCTTATTGCTAATAATTAATGCTCTAACAAGGCAGGAAGACAGAACAGCAGTACTACATTTTTACATGCTTTTCACCTCAAAATGCGTTATGGGCCCCACCTTACAACCGCGAGACTAAATTCTGCAGAGCTCAGGAGGGCAGCGAGCAGGGCAGCAGCTTTAGATGATCGTGTCCTCCTCCCCGCGCACCGTGCCACAGCTACGCTCGGGCCGGCGGCTCCCCTCCCTGCTGACTTATCGGATACAAACCACCCTGCCGCTTCTGAGCGGCTGCTTGCGTTTTTTGCAGAATCTTTCGTATCGATCCACAGGAAAAACTTGTCATTCTTCTGAAACATTTCCCAAGCTCCTGAAGTTTGCCTGCACACCGACAACAGAGGCTTGTCCTTAAGTATTAGCACCTTGCACAAGTAGTAAATGAAATGAAATTCAGCATATCTAAAAAGATTAGTTGCGATTCAGACCAACTCTTCTAAACCAGCAACCACCAAAGAGCCACAAAAGTACCACTGCTAACTTGGCAATATTCTGTTTGCCCAGCTCTATTTTAATATCAACATGCCTATCTCCAGAAAAAGATTTTGCCAATCATATCTCAGGAAGTTTCCTTCCCATACACAGTTTTCTATTCTGTTTCATGCTTGCAGAAGGTAGCAAATCTCAGATTGAGGAAGCAATGTACATCTAGCCCAAGCACCGGGCAGTAAACCCGCACTCTACAATGTAGAGTGGGTGCAGATAATAATGGGTTTCTTTACCTTTACAAATCTGTATAAATATTCAGTATTAATTTCACAAGCCTTGATGAAGCAGATAAGTATTCATACCCTTCCTGTTACTGATAGGGGAAAAACAAAAGGAAGTCAAGTGATTTCTACAAATTTACAGAAAGGTAATGTCGAATTTGGAACCAAAAAAAGTGCCAATGCCTACTGCTAAAAAAAAAAATCCAAGTTAGGTAACTACTATTATATTCATATTACAGAGAAGCAAACAGGAGCAAAAATTGACAGGAACATTATGAATTTTGAAATCTGTTCTTTTTTTAAGGCATTATCCTACTAACGCTACACTAAGAAGGGAAAAGGGTAAAAAGTGTTTGTTTTTTGCCCTTTCTTTTCAATATTTGTGTGACTTTAAGATAGTAGTATTCATTAAGAATAACTGTCCATCTGTCAAAAGCAACTAGTGAATTCTCACCTCAGAGCATTAACAGCAATGTTGGACAAGGACAGTCCCACACATTCTGCACATAAACACACGCGCGCTTTGATATACACCTGCACAAGCTTGGTAGTTATTCTCAAGCCAGAAAAATCAGTCCGCTTAGCAGAGCCATGAGAAACACCATGCTAGCATGAATTAGATGACCGATAGTTATGGAATCAAATTTTATTTTCTCAGCTTTGAAGCTTTTGAAATCTCAGCAATGGTGTTGCACTAACAGACTTCTGGAGGGAGTTGCTACTTATTTGTTTTTTAAAAAATTGAATAAATACATAATTTGTAGGCCACTCTGCCTCAGTCTGAAGTTGAATCTCCTAAATGAAGTTCATGTCAATGTCATCACATGTTATTGCAAATGGCACTGGACTACACACCAAGGGGTATATCCAAATCATCTAAAGCTTTAACTAGAAACTATTCAATGCAATCTAAAAAGTTAATCTTGTTAAAGATTACATTTAAAGATTAAATATTTCATAAAATTGGATAAGTAAGGTTTTTTCCCCAAAAAACTCCCCTTCCAAAACCCACCTTAAAGATGAATATAAACACGAGAAATTTTAAGTACAAAATCAGTGCCAATAAAATAGGGGATTTTAAGAAATATGTTCACAGTAACGAAAACAGAAAGTTTTCCCCGAGCCGCAAGAGACCAGAATGAAATAAACTGGCTATTAAAGACCCCGAAGAGCTGCAGAGCAGACTGCACCCAAGACAATTGGCGCTCAACTAGTCTTGATCAAAATCCGACGCAATTCCTGTAAAATTAGCTGGTAAGCAACATTCTTCAGCACTCGAGCTCAGCCTAGCGCAAGCGGAGGGCAGTGCCAAGCTTGCCACCCTTCCTTGAGCCCAGAAGGCCAGGGCAGGTGCTTAGCACAGGTCCGCGCTGAGCTCAGCAGTCCCAGCTGCCCCTCTCAGACCTGCGCTGGTCCCACTCATGCTTCTTGCTGAGCAATCACATGCACAGCCAGGCAGGATCTCTTAACTGGTGCTCCAGAAGAACAAAGGCAGCTAAAAGGATTTCCAGGCGTACACTGGAAGCACAATAGCTGTGCTGCTGTGCACTGAATCTTGATTGAGCAGGAAGCTCAACTGGAGCCATGCTAATTTCAGGTGTGTCTTCACCACACATTTCAGCATCCATGGTAAAATCATCCCACACTTTGGATAAACTACTGTGGGACAACTGAAAGTTGCAGTAGTGTGCTTATCAACTCCCCAGGAAATTCCCCATTTAAAATAGTTCAGTGTCTTTAAATTAAAAAGCTGGAGTTTCTGCTAAGCTTAAATATGTTCTTAGCAGACATTGATTTCCGTATCAGTACTTCCAGTAATTCCATTTCTACATTTACCTTTGTTGCTTCCATGCCACATGACTCTTTTCACGACCACTTAGCTTTTTTCGATGCCGCAGTCCTGCAAATACCCCGCACCTCTGGGCTCTCAGCTCTTGCTCTGCTCAGATATTTGTACTACCTGACATTGTCACTCCTAGGTTCTTAACACCTCCTTGTTACACAGACCCACACATACCTGATTAAATGGGGGGCGAGGCCCATCACCCAGCAAAGGAGTTTTCTGCTGCTGGAAAGGCAGAGGGCCCTGTGAAGGATGTGGCCCCCTTGAAGGGTTCGGCTGTCCCTGAGGTCCTTGCATGTTTCCTTGAGGCCCTACTAAAGAGCCTTGTGGAGGTCCCTGTTGGCCTTGTGGACCTGGTGGCCCACGCAATTCTTGTGGCGGTCCTAACATTGTACCTTGAGGAGGGGGTCCCTGTAGGCCCCTCATCTCTTGGGGACCATGTCCTAGTAAACCACTCTGCATATGAGGACCTCTCATTTCTTGCGGATGACCCATCATCATCCCTTGTGGAGTAGGTCCCTGGTTATCTCTGGGTCCTGGTGGACCCTGCATCCCTCTTGGATTTAGTCCCATCAAAGGCCCTTGAGATATAGGGCCTTGCATCCCTTGAGATCCTGGAGCTCCTTGCATGCCATGAGGAAGAGGTCCTTGCATTCCTCGGGGACCAGGTGGCCCTTGCATTCCTTGACCACCTGGAGGACCTTGAGGACCCAAATGACCTTGTGGGCCAGGTGGACCCTGTGGTCCTAGATGAGTCTGAGATCCAGGTAGGCCTTGTGGTCCTAAGTGGCCTTGTGGTCCAGCACTACCCTGTGGACCAGGAGGCCCCATCGGCCCATGAGGGCCAGGATGTCTCTGCATTCCTTGATGCCCATGTAAATCCTGAGGCCGTGGCATTCCTTGTGGAGGTCCTTGGGGGCCTGGAGGTCCTTGTGGTCCCATGAACCCTTGTGGACCTGCACCGCCTTGGTGTAATGGAGGACCTTGAGGTCCCATTTGTCCTTGGGGTCCCGGAGGTCTAAACTGTCCTTGTGGACCAGGAGGTCCCAGCTGAGGCATATTCATTGGCATCTGCTGAGGTGGGAGGGGCTGCTGAAATCCTTGAGGCATCTGTGACATTGGGCCTTGCCCTGGAAAAGGCTGGGGTCCATGAAGAGAGCCTCCTGGAGGTGGCGGCTGCACTTGCTCAGCTTGCTTTTGTGCAAGTCTCTCAATCTTCAGTTGCTGTTCCAAAAATAAAATAAAAAGACTCAGAAAATCAACTAGACACAGAAGTGTAGGAAACAACTAAAAATCAGAAGCAACTATCTCATTCTTGGGAACTTAGAAAGATTTAATGCTTTTCACTTATTTAGTAGAAATACAACTAAAGGGAATCATAGATCAGTATTAACTAACTGAAATGCAGAGGCCTCACTGCAGGTATCATACTATAACACACTAAGTCCATGCACTGTTCAATTAGATGTTTTGAAAAAAACATGAAAATAGTCCCACAAAAGCAAACTACACAATTCGGTGTTAAGGTTCAATAGTATCACGTAGAGCACTAAAATAAATTTGCTAATAACTTCACATACGTACCTCCAAGAGTTGCGGGTTTGTGTACTGAAGTGCTGCCATTTCCTGTTCAATTTCTGCCTGTGTCTTCTTTTTCTCCTCCAGCTTAATATCTTCCTTTCTATCATTTAATGGCTCAGGTGGAGGAGGCAAAGGGACTTTATTCTGCATCCATGCCTAGAAAGAACAGCGAACAAAAGACGAATTCTGAGGACTACACACTGAAGAGCATGTGTACAATACATGGCCACATTGGGAAAGATCTTTTCAAATGCTATGTAATATTGATATTCAAAAGCTATAAACTGGGTTGAATAAAACAATCATATCAAAATATCCTGTTTTCAATGTACAGATACAGGATTAAGGGATTTAACCAATTTTTTAATGCAGAAATAGTCATTAAAATAACTAGTGTGGTACATTATTTTGCACTGGATGTTAATCTAAAGGAGCTGATACTGGAAATCCAAAATGCTGTTAACAGCTAGACACTTTTTGAAGTTGAGATAACAATAATTTGTTCTGGCGTTCACTCTGTATCAGGTACTTACCTGCTGAAACTGTGCTGGGATTGGTTTTGCATAGGGCACTTTTTTTTGTGGCACCTTCTTTTGGTCCTTTTGCATTACTTCCTCCATTCCCCAGTCCAGTCCTGGGATTGTCATTTCAATATCATTGGACTCATCTTTTCCTTTAGCAGCAGGGAGACAAAGAGTCAGCACAACACAAGTTTACAGAGAAACTCTGTTACTCTCCTTACAACTTATTTAACAGAAGAGAACAAGAAGTTCTCAGATCTTTCTTTTTTTCCACAGGAAATACACACAACACAATTTCAGAAAACAGTATCTGTGCTACCAAGATACTTGAAAGAAGTGAAAGAAGTCACTCAGTATCTGGATGGTTCAGGAAAATGCCTCCCCAAAGCTATTTCTTACCCATCTGCTCTTGCTCCATGGCTATTTTCAATTGCTCAGGTATTCCCATTCCAGGAATAACTGCTAGGCTGTTGGGTTCAAGATCATCTAGAGGAAAATAACAGATATTTATTCTTAGAACAGTTTTCCTTCAAATTATAATTTTACTCTTTTGGTATCCTGTATGCTTTTACCTCCATTGGCTTCATTACATATTTCACAACTCCTGGGACACTTTTTATCCCATATATGAATTATAGGATATTAAATTAAAAGAATAGCAAGTTCATATTCATAAAAACACTCCAAAAGGCCAGAAACTCTGGCCTTTCATAACAGTCACATCTAGGGGAGAGGCTCAGAAAAGGAAATAGTATTTCATACCCATCCCCACTTTTGTTATAACAAATGCTTATTTCTTAAAACTTAAATCAGATTGAAATGTTACATTTTAATTAATATTCCCAAGCACAGAAGAGCAGTTAATGAAAAACCTTAACAAACAGATGCAACCCTGGGGACAGAAAGGTCACTGAGGCATGCTGTAGAGCTGGGCAATCCTGACTGACCCAAGAATATCAAGAAAAATCCTTGGAAGAGGCTGTAAATTTTAAGATTTGAGTCAAGTTCAACTATCTGAAAAGTTTTCCCATGCTCAGAACTGTGCGAAATCATGAAGTTTTCAGGAAGCAAATCAAACTGGGGATACTGCTGGAGAGAGCACCAAACCTCCTTCTTGTGAGTGACAGAGCAGGTCTTACCTCCTGGAGCTGCAAAACAGAAGAAAACTCACTGTTAGAATTGTAATTCCTTGATAACATAGAGAACAAAATTACACTAGGAAAAAGTATTTTTATCTAAGAAGTGTTCAATGCTATACTCTTTCATCCTCTTCCCCAGAAGTTGTAGCCTAACTTCTGCTATACTCTCTAGGCTTGTTCCTGAGCACTAACCCTCCTCCTTCCCTGTTCAAGGCAGTTGCCTTACCATACTCCACACCGTCTTCTGACATGCCAGGCAGCAGATTCAAGTTGTAACGATCTCGCATTTTATCTCCAGGTCGATTTCGAGTCCAAAACTTGCTGTCAAAAGGAAGTTATATGATTTTGGTAAACTGGAAAAAAGTATTAGCTACTGTTAATCAAATTCTGTTCTGCTTCTCTATATTCAAGTGTGGTGTGCTGTCTTGATTATATAAAGGTTCAAACCCTTATTGATCAAGCTCAACCCTAAAACTGGGCATCAGGTGCGAGTTAGAAGAAGAAAAATACGCACACACGTACATATATATGTATAAAATATATCTATCACATTGAATTATACAATTCAGAAGATACTTCAAAGTACAATGGGTGTAAGAAATGCAACACTGATGCACAGATCCTGAGCAGACAGGTGTTTCCAGTCCTTTCCAAGAATTTCTTGCTCATTTTAAATACTTTCTTAACACACAATTAACCTTGTCAATACACACACAAATTCCACTGCCCTTATAAAATACTCCATGTTTACAGTGTGTTCAACCCAAAAGATTCAAAGCACAAACTACCCGCCTCCAAACACGCTGGCAACGTGAAAACAAACACATGGCCAGCAGATGGGAAAGAAAATGGGAAGATCAAAAGTAGTATTTCTTCAGTGAAAAACAACAACAATCCTTTAAAGCTTTCATGTAAAATGTCAATGTCTTTCCCATTAGACAAATTTGTCTGCCTGCTTTCCCAATGGGTTGTGTAGCAGAATAATCCCAGTCTGTTCTCTGCTCATCTGTGCCACACTCCTTTCCAATTTCTAGATGTATATACATTCCCTAAGTATTTTCTTTAAATGCTTAAAAATACCTGGTGTGATCATTTGAGCCCGAACAGAGAATGTGTCCAAGGGGATGCCATGCCAGACTCCAGATCATTCCCTCATGGGCCATTTCCATTCCACCAACCTCCTTCTCAACCCTGATGCATCAAAAAACAAAACACACCAATCATTACACAGATGAACATCTGCTACACATACAATATAAACATTTTGCTCTTCTGTTGTTCCTGTTCTCCTACCCCCTAAAGTTTTAAGCTTCAGTTATTTTTCTCTAGGGTGAATAGACTATTCCCCGTTGAATTTAATAGGAAACTCAGAAATGTAGGAATTATTTTAAATTGTACATTTAAAAGCAAAATATTTACAACATCTCAAAAGAAGCTCTAACATACCAGCAGCTTCAAGCATTCATCAACCTCTCAACAAAAGACTATCAGAAAACACCAGAATATTAGAAAATTTTAGTAAATGCAATTATTTCCTTTCATAAATAAAGCATATTTACAAACATTCTCAAGACTAGAGCAGAACTATACCATAAACATGCATGTTAAAGCCTAGATTCAAAGATGAAACACATATTTTATATTTAGTAGAACAGCTCTCAAATCCAACCAACGTCTCTCTAGCATGCTGGTGAAAACGTCACATACCCAACATGCCAGAACAATAAAGAGCCATCAGATCCTCCGCTGGCAAACAGCCCTTCATGAACAGGATGCCAGGCAACAGCTGAAATACAAGATAACTGAAAATCAGGAATTATCATGCTAGAATTTCTAACAAATGTAAAACAGGGTCTCAAAATCTTTCATTTTTAATCCAAATTTACCAATAAAAATCTTCAAAATACAACAGCTTCTGACCTGTGGCCTCTTTCTTATGACCCCTGAAGACCTGAAGTTCTTCTTTCAGATTACGAATGTCAAAGAGCTTGCAGAGGTGGTCACGAGAAGCTGTCAGTAGCCAGTTTCCATTCAGATTCAGTTTTACCTCCATCACTGTGTTTTTATGAGCATGTCTGCAAGCAGAGAAAGAAAAAAAGACTTATTGTCCAGATACCAATGTCTCAGACACAAATAGCTCCAAATGTTTTGTCAACAGTGGTTTTGTCGGACCACTAAACTAGAATATTAGGGCTTTCTGTGCCAAAGACCCTATGCCTTAAAATTGTTCTTTTGTATTTAAGATTAACTGGTAGTTCTCACTGAGACAGTATTTGGTTACCGTGCATGTTCCTAGTGCAGCGACCTCCGGCTGATCAGAGATTTCTTACACCTAGTTAAGTACATATCTCACTTCTGTTTTCCAAATGACAACTGTTTGACTAAGAAGTCTATGAACAAGGACAAAGTCAACTTAAACAAGAAATAATACAGTCCCAGTTTTCCAGGTTCAGACTTCACTTAACCTCCACATTTTCCGACGCAGCTAAAGCACTAGCTCTCTATTGAGGCAACTGCGTATAGCTGAAAAGATGTGAAGTAGAAGCTGGAAAGAGAATTTAAAAAATAATAATGATTGCATGAAGTTATCCCATATTTGAGAAGAGTAAAGTCTCGGGACAAGAACTTACAGTGTGGCAAGGCTCTGGCCGGTCTTTGGATCCCAGAATTTTATCGGCTGTTGGCTATCTTTACTTCCTGATACAACCAACCCCTTTGTCGGATGCCAATCAACGCACTTCACATCTGCTCCGTGTCCTGGTAAGAGCATTAAAATTGTTTATTTAGAGATTTCACAGAAATTGGAAAGACACTGAAAATTAAAGTGTGCATACCTTATAACTGTAATGCAAAACCAGATGAAAAACATCACAGAGCACAAAACATAAAATCAAGCTAAATAAAAACTCCCCCAAACTGTTTAAACTGCATTCCTTCCCATTAATCATCAGTAGTACCTTCTCTTCAGATTTCACCCTCATATCCCAAGCTCCCTTCACCTAAATAAAAATTCTTTAAGATGTTGCTGCTGAAACTGGTACTTTTCTAGGCTTTGACCGTACACTACCACACAGTATTTTAAACATGCACTGAAGAAGCATTTTTCTTGAAGCGTTAAGGAAAAATACACCATTACACTTCATTTTGTATGAAGTACTTTAGAAATTAAAGACAAATATGTATTTTTTCTCTCAGCCTATCAGTATTACCCTTTTGCTGTCCTGTCAGAAAATAAGCAGAGAAATGAAATCACGAACCCCCAAATTAAATTAGCATATGATGAGAAGAAATCTTATGCGATTCACCTACCATCAGGTCAAACAGATTCAGGTTTTTCTAACAGTCAAGAGTCAGAAGAAAACCCTCACGATATCACTTTGTTTTAAACAGACCAACTGACCTTGACAGAGAATCTGTGCTGCTCAGATGATCTAAAAATCAGTCAAGAAGAAATGCTCATTTCTGCTACACAACAAAACGGGGAGGTTTCTGAGCTGGAATACAGGGATTTAGAGAAGAAATGATGATGATTTCTTTCTCCAATATCTCTCTACAGCAGCCCACTTCAATAGAAAGCCAACAGTGAGAGTCAATGCCAAAAAGTGAGATAGCATGCAGCAACTAAAGAAACAGCAAGATGAGAAAAGGAGGGCGGCCTAAAACATAAAGGCACTAAAGTTATAAAATGCTATGGAGGAATGGTGGGATGTTCCATCAAAGAGACACAGTTCCCGTCAGGGTCAGACAGTTCCTACAGAAACTGCTTTGTTCTCAGGTGGAGTGTTTAGCTTAGTTGCACAAGCATTCTTAATACACTCCTAAATTCAACAAGATATTAAAAATTAATATTTTTTTTCCCTCAGGCTGCAGAAAAATCAAATCAGAATCAGAAATAAAAGCAAAATCTAAAGTACTCACCCATCAAATGAGTGCAACTTTCTCTCTCTCTGATACATATAGTGGGCAGATAGAGGAGAGATTCCTGACCCAAGAACACATGAACACTACTTCTGGGGAGTATATGGGCAGCAACTTTAATCACTAACTGAGTACGTGTGAATGAACCTAGTTCTCCTCCCTCACTCATAGCAGGCAGAGCTGACCTCAGAATATGCAGGATCTCAGGGAAGAGCAGGGAAGTTATTGAGACTGTAAACCTGCTCGCATGTTACCCATATGAGGTGGTCTTACCAACACCAGGGCCCTCTGAGATGCCTTTCCCCCTCCCTCTCTTTCTGGTTCCCCTGATGCAGAAAGAAATAAAAGGCACTGGCTTTGCTCTAAGTCCATGTCTCAGCTAAAGTAGGCAGCTGAATGTGAAGCAAGTCTAGTCTGAATGTCTATTTGGGAGGAACAATTCTGCCAGTAGTAAGAAAGAAAAATGCTCTACCTCAATACTGAAAGGCAGCTTCATGCTTGCAGATTTTCAACTGATGATATTCTGTAGGTACTTGTTATCCTGCAGCCCCCAAGGAAAGACAGAGGATTTTAATTCAAGGGCAACATTAGGCCCTTATAGAGAAAGGTTCCATTAGAGGTAATAGCTAGTTGAACCATACTCAAACAAATGTAATCAAAAAAAAAAAAAAAAAAAAAAAAAAAAATCAGTGAAACCCTAAAAATTAGTCATATGGACAAAAATTACGTTGATTTTGTTGGTCCTAAACAGCAACTTATTGATGCAAGAGTACTCCAAAGAAGGGCCACTTTTTGTTTGGGTATCAGGACCACATCCTGCAAATGAGTCATGCTGGTGAAAGGAAGTCTCTGGATAAGAGCGCATTTTGAGCAAGACCAGATTTAGGCTCTTCTGTGGAGATCTAACCTGAGTTAAATCAGTCCAGGTATGTACCTTGAGGAAAAAAGGCTCAGCCTGGGCCACCCAGCCCAGGTTCAGAGCCACATTCTGTAACAGAGCAACAGGAGCAGCCACCCTATAAAACGCTTCATAAAGGGAAGGATGGTGAACTGACTGTACAAGACCAACATGCTTCTCAGAAGGCTGTTTCAAGTAATTACATAGTAACCCCAGACACATGAACCACAATGCTAAAAGCCCATCTGAAGACGCTAAGACACTCAAAACTTCTAATCAGAGCAGCTAGACGATTAACTACTTATCAGCAGGCTTTTGACTCTCACCAGCATCTTAAAATTAGCCTGAGGAATAAAACTATCATAATGATAGATAACCGAAGTCTTCTGCAGAGAGCAATTGTACAGGCAGTGTGCTCTGGACTACAGCAAAAGTGGGGAAAAACTGGGAACTTCCACTGTTGGCTGCTCAGTCATCTATCCCGCCCACAGCAGATTAATCTTTTAGGGAAAGCCCTGTTCTGAGTGGGATCGTCGCAGATAGATACTTCGCAATAGCTCCCCACTGCTGCGAGGCTCTTGAAGATAAGCAGAAAAATTAACTCTCTCCTACAACAAGCAGGCTTTAAATAAATCATTCCTAAGGAAAGAACTGAGTGAGGAGGTGGGGAACAAGGGTGTCAGAAGAGGCTAAGAAGGAAGAGCCTAACTCAGAAGAATTACATGAGAATACTGAACAGTATTATATAATCAAATTCAAAACAAAAACAAACAAACAAAAAAAAACCCCAACCACCAAACAGCAAGTAACACCATATATTGCTTTATGTTCTTTCTACTGATAAGGAGACCTAAATACTACTCCCTGTATTGACACAGATGATGCAGAAAACGCATTTAAAATAAAGCTCCGGAGGGAAAAAAGCTTGGCTCTTTTAATTCTCAGTTCTAGGCTAAGACTTGGGAATCGGACTCTCCTCTGGTGCAGGATCCCCATCACCAAGCACTATGTTTGGACGTCTTTAATTCATGCAACTCTCTGTAGTCTGCGTTGCTTATTTGCTGACTCAAAACAGCTTTTTCTCAGTATCTGAGTTCAACTTTGCCTAGATCTATCCGTGACCAGAGCCGGCAAGCGAGGATGGGAACGCTGCTACCTGAACAGTGCCCTAACCCTTCTGCCCTTTTATTCTCCGTTCATGAAAAGAATAGCTGTTACCTCATTTCCCTGTCTCAAAGGGCCACTGTAAGAATAAATGAATTGAAGTGTGTGAACTGTCTGGAAATCATGGTAATGGAAGGCCCAGAAACAAACTGGAATGATAGGAAGACCAAAGACAAAAATTTTTAATAATTTCAATTCATTTAAAATCATGATGAATTAGTGCCTGAGCACAAACCAATATACTAACGCTTCTCAGTTCTGTTGTCTTTTAAAAATCTGCATTAAAAATACAATAAAAAATAAGCATAAGCAGATTCATTTAAAAGTTCAGATACATAAGTATTTCTCTAATAATACTTTTCATACATGTTACAAATTTCTGACCACAGTAACTGTAGTCACAACCCAGTTAACAAATAAAATATTGTTTGTTAAATATACTTCCAGCCAACCTATTTGAAGGGCTTACTTTTAAAGATACCACAGAGAAATTCCAGCTGGAAAAAGGAAAACAAGCTACAAGGTTATGTGTGGTAGAGTTTGATGAGCTCCAGCATGGCACAAATCTGAAAAAGCACACATGAATTAAGGACTTGAGTTTTTCTCTTATTCTGTATTTTTTGCATATATGACTTACTAAATGTAATCTATCCTATTAAAAAGCATTAAATTGTTTACCTTTTATTATCATCTACAACATAAATAAGTATTTTATATTGCATCAGTGTGCAAACTACTGCTTACAGATATATTAGGTTTATTGCTGTAGCCAGTATTTTTCTATTCTATTCTAACCTGTAGGAATGAGTCTTATTCCAAAGGCATATCAATTGGAAAGAGCATTTTATAGCCAGTATTGTCCAGTTTCTAGATGATTCCCCCACTTCTGCTCCTTTTTTTTTTTTTTTTTTTTTTTTAAAGTACGTACACATACTGAGGTAATAGTTCCTTGTACTTCACATAAAAGAGAGCATTTCTTGTGCTTTATATAACATGCATATTCATAAATAAATGGATATATGTAGCTGTATTTTAAAGAACAAATAAAACCTTAAACGCAACAACACTTTCTTCTGCCTTCTTAAGAGAGAACTCTGTTTGCTTAGGTTTTAAAGGCACATAGTTCTCTCACCTTACTTCAAACGGGGACATGCAGATCCCATTTAGTTAGGCACTGAGCATCCTCCACTTCCTTTGAATTGGTTGATGAAGCCCTTCCATTGCCTCACAGAAAACATTCACCTTCCCACAACGTGTAACCCAAAGGATTAAAAAAGCACCTCTCAGAGCAGCAGCCCCTCCGTAAGCCAGTGACTACTTCCGAGGGATCTGCAAAGCACGTATCAGGCCTCGCATCACGAGGCTTCGACTCCATATAGGATTCTCCACTCCCACTAGGCAGAAGACAAAAAGATCTGCAAATCAAAGACGATGGAAGACTGCCGTGCTAACAGAAAGATGTTCCAGGTTTTCTACATAATTCCCTTAGACTTTGTTAGTTGCTTCCAGATTGCTAGTTATGTTGGATTATTTTGCCAGGTCTGTTCTTATGGAAGGCTTTTAAAATTTTATCTGGTGTTTATCCACTACCCTAATAATTCACTGCTCCTATGCAAAGTTTATTCAGAACCTAAGTATCTCCCATCTATCAGAAATACAGATACAACTCTTAGAAGCAGTTTTGCTAACGCTGATGAGGTTAGAAATAAGCATAAGACTAAATTTTGATTCCCACGATCTAGTGTTTTCTCCTGTTGCTTTATATGAACTAAATGCCTCCTGAAAGCGATCCTACGAGCTCTTTGAATACATATACAGTATGCTTTCTCTTTTTAGTATGGGAGGTTGATGAATAATAAATTATGGGAAAAGCTTCTTTTGGTCTTCGGTGGATTAAGAACATTGCTTCCAAAATACTTTCAGATCCGTCTCCCAAAATCAAGTTCTCTTTGCTTTATTTTCCTTAATTTACTCACAGATTCATTTTCTAGCTCTGTGCTAGAGGATTATTAAATATGTCATCTGGAGAGACTGCTAGAGCTTTAATCTACCTACAGGGAATATCTCCTGTACTATCGCTATTTTCTAGATGAACAGCAGCATGTGACATAATGAAGCCTTGTTTACAAATCCTATTTTTAACAGCTCTATAATCACACTAAGTTTTCTTCCCAACAAAAGCTGTTAAAACAGGACAGTATCTTTCTTCATGTTTATCAACTATGAAATCAGGAGATAAAAAACATCAGCAAATGCTAGTGAAATAGGTGTAGGTAGACAAGAGAGAAGTTTTCCCAATTCCATCTTATAGAACAGATAATTGGACTCATCTATGAGAAATCAAGTAGCCCCTAAAAAGTGTTTCCATAAATGAGTTTAAGATTTTGTCCTAATCCCAGTTTTACAACAGGTCTTTCACCACTTAGTGAATAGTTTGAATAACAGAAAAATCTAAAATTATAGCAAAAAAGTTTGAACACAATGCTAGCTGCATGCTCATATAATGGCAAAGAATCACGAAAAAAATCTGGATATATATTACGTGTAGTTACCAGCAATGGCATGCAGATACCTGAATTCTATCTGCTGAGATTCACTGACAATGTCTTCTGTAAGAGTTTACAGACAGGAGCAAAATACCAGCTAGGTCCATGTATGTGTAGGTGCATAGGAACCCTGGGTCATGCAGGGTTCAGCCTTCAAAATTAGTTAACATTTTCAACTCAATCCAAAGCACTTAAGTATTGCTTTCATTATAACAGGACTACTCACACGTTAAACTTAAGTGAATGTGTAAATTCTTCAGTGCATTGATGGCAGAATGCTAAGCAACTTCCAAAGTTGAAATACTTTGCTTTGAACAGAAACAAAAATTATACAACTGAAAGTGTCTACCGTTTTAGATCTGTGCTGTCAAGTCTGGTATCATAGAATATGTTCCTGATAGAATCCACAGACATTATAAATATTATATATACACATTATATTATATATCCACACCTTTCATTTTTAGATAATTTTCTTTTTCTTAACTTCTGTATTTATTTTTGAGTATTAC
The DNA here is from genome assembly GCF_003343005.1 of Rhea americana. Taxonomy (NCBI): domain Eukaryota; kingdom Metazoa; phylum Chordata; class Aves; order Rheiformes; family Rheidae; genus Rhea; species Rhea americana. The sequence goes on from NW_028186389.1 coordinate 148,670, forward strand.
TAATGTTTGTGCCCAGACAGGCTATTACCTGTATGTGTTGCATAGAGACACAACACAAACTCAACAGCAGGCTGTGCAACAGCACTAGGAAATAATGGGAATATCATCTGTAACATATAAACAGTTGTTTTAAAATTTTCTTCAAAATGAGAACTATATGCAAATCAATGAGGTACGCGTTTCACAAATTCTAATCATAAGAGATAGTTAAGTCATAGGTAGACTGATCACAGAGATTCAGTGCCAACATTGTTATTGTAGCATATAAAAATATTATATATATATATAAAAATAAATTATATATATATATATATATTTTCACTAATTTTGATTAATCAGTGTTAAAGTTTTATAGCTTACCACTGTCATTTTTACGCACTTAATCAACAACAAAAAAAAATCTATGCATAACTAAGTGCATCTCTAGTATAGGAAGTTCACTCACGTGATGATGCTGTAAAATACAGCATAATGCTTAGTGCAATACAGTCGTCATTACTTCCAGTAAAGAAGTCCTTATGAATCTTAATTAGGAAGCAATCAGGAAGCTCAGAGCAAGCTCAAGAGAAATGAGAGTAAAAGAAGCGCAGACAGAGCACAAAAGGGGAAGATATGGCAGATTAAGGCTGACAAACAGCACCTCATTCAATATATATACACTAAGGAGGAGCAGCAGTAGCAGTGACTTCAAGGAGGAACTCAACTTTTCACCACTGTTCATGTTCAAGTTAAAATATTTATGAAAAGGAGGCTGGATTTTACTTTGTATTTGGGCACACTTCTCAAAATTCTCACTTTGTATTTCTTTTAATGCCTTGGCAAGTACTGGCCAGGGAATTAAGAGGGCTTTGAAAAACACAAAAGGTAGAATAACATCTTTTTTTTCAGTTGATTACTTTATCTGTAAAGTACCTGGGACTAGATGCTCTTTCCTGTTCCAAAATTAGCCAACCTACTTTGAAAGCAGAAACACACTTGCTATTCATTGACAGAAAGTATTTATTTACAATGGTATTTACATTTAATATTAAAAATTAATGTTATACAAGAAACATTAAAAAATGAACAATTATAAGAAAAATTCTCATGCTTCATAACATAACCAGCTGATAGCAGTCAAAAAAAACACTCCTCAGAGAGAAACTGTTCCACAATTCCTTATTGCTTGGTTTCTAGCATCTTTCTTTTTGACATCTGGTACTAGCCACTGGATCTGAAATAGCTTGCACTGCAGCAAAAGGGTGTTTATTGTCCCAGGCCATCAGATTAAGACAGATCTCTAGCCTAGTGTGGCACAGTAATTATTACGTACCGCCACATAAAGAACGGGGAGAGTATAACTAGGTCCAGGAACAGAGCAACTGGAGGTCCTCATGGAAAGAAAAAGTGCAAGCTTGTAAGATGAAAAATTCAGTGATTTTGTTAACCATTAGTCTGCAATTTCCATAGACTTGTGGCTTTATCATCTGGGTATATAATCAGCTTGCTGGGCAGCATGTTTGTTTGCAAAAACAAAATCCAAATCCCAGAAAGTGTCAGCTTTTGCATTACAATGATTCCAGTCAAGCCTTCCAAATGTGAACTAAACAAGCATTTCTGGAGTCTGCTCAGAGCCTAAGACACCTCTAGTCTGAGCAGAATGTCAAATAATTTGAAGTCTTATAATGAGTCTATCTCAAAAGTGAATATTTGACTATTGTTCAGTCAGTACATACTTGCATTTTATGGAACAAGAACAAAACAAGAAATGTTTTGAAAAACTGGTGCCTTAAGTCAAGCTCCTAATAAGTGATGTGATTTTTAAGATGCACTGATCCTAGAGTAGCTTCAGTGCTTTTAAACACGTCTTTAGCAAACTAGGTTTAACTGTCCATTCTTGCAAATGTTGACTGGTACGTCCACTTACTGCCAGGACACTGCCATAACCCCAGGCTTTCCATCTGCAGCCTTCTGGCAAGCCTCTGTCCGTTAGCCCTAACCCACGCCAAACACACCACTACACAAAAGCCAGACAAAGTTTGGTACTTTAGTGAACACTGAAATAAGTAAAGCAAAGAAGGAATGTCAAAAATACACTATTGTTTTTAGACATTTTTAACTTGAAGCTGCCACAGAAAGCTCAGTGTGTCCTAATATTTTGCAGGGCAAATTAGCAAAAGGAGATAAAAAAAAAAAAGAAGGAAATCAGGGGACACTGAAGAATTTAGTAACAGCTTGCCTTAAGCTCTGTATTCTGGCTATCACTTAGGTCAAGAATGTAAGTTATAGAGTCAGAATACTTAGTTCTCGAATCAGAGAACAGAAAAAAAAATCCTTCTATAAAAGCTAAGAATAACCATCCATCATCATTTTCATTATCACTGTTTCCTTAAACATCTCATTAGGTGTTCATTGAAGTTCTGCTGGTGATTATAGCTGGTGCAAGAAAAAAAGTACAGTCTAAATACTTAGTTTAGAGGTTAATCAGAATTTCAAACCATTGTCTGGCCACATGAGCAGAAATCCAACTTAACAAGCTGCTAAAACCTAAGTTTCTTTTTGTTTGGTTTTTTTTTGGACCACCAAAACAAGTTACATGAAGTTACAGGAAGTGTTTTAAATAACATCACATACTTTTGCTCCCAAAGTAAACCCCTCTCCCTTTTTTTCTTTTATTTGAAAGAGCCAACACAGAAAGACTATCAAGATCCTTCAGTCAGTATGACCTTTCTTGCTTGGAAGAATAGCTTTCAATGTGATTTTCTGGTGCAGACTACAAGACAGGATCCTACTTCTAAAAATCCCATTGAGGAAGGAGGTACCATCAGCTCTCTTCTCTATCAGACAAGCAAATTCCTTTTAAAGACACTCATGTTGATCTTGCTAGTCATAAAGAATGCTGTTTCAACTAGTTTTTTACTTGAAAGGACAAGTTTACAGGAAAATTATATTATCCTTTGTCAACCAAAAAAAGCCATAAAAGCTATTTTTGATAGTTTACCAATACAGAACATCCCATAAATATGAGTCCATTATCATTTTAACCCGGGGAACAACAAATAGAGGAACACAGAAGATAAGAAAACAATCTTCTTTGGCTTTAGGACAAGTGCTGCATGAGCACCTGCCCCCAGTGATTAAGAGAACAGTAGCTGGGCCAGGGGCAGCAGGAAAATAAAAACTTACAGCCTCTAGGAAAGGATTTGCTTGTGTCCATCAGTAATCCAGACACTCAGTATGCATAACAGATCCAAGAAGAGATACTCAGAAAGATGCCACAGAGATTCTTGTCTGCATCTCTATCAGCAACACTGAGCAAACCAAGCAGCAGCACGTCTGCTGAAGTAACTTGGCAGAAAGTATTCTCACTTGGCGGCAGAAAGCACAGCACAATGTTGGCCCAGGCTACAAAGCACTACTCTTTCTATATAGAGATGAGGCTGAACAGATTGGAGAGTTTTCATCTCAGGTGCAAGGGACTCATTTTCAAACTAGCAAAATATGAAAGGGCTATAAATTAGGAGTGAAGAGAGAAAACCACAAATGGGCAGAGTACCAAGAAGTAAAACAGAACAAAGATGTCATGATTTCATACAGAGATTTAAAAAAAACATCTAAGTCAGTGCTGGTATTTGGGCTGATGAAAGAAACACAGTAAGATGAAGAATTACTTTTTTTCAGTGCAAATTTGTAAGTGCAGAAACAAACTAATAGTTTGAACAGTGTTACAGAAATGAGAGAGAACACATTCCACAAAAATTTCCATCAAGTAGTAAAGGACAGCTCATTTCAGGAGAGAAATAAATGAGGAATATTTTATCACAGAACCTTATTTCTAATTCTCGCACAGTCAGTGCCCACGTGTCCTTTTATTTTTCTGCCCTCTTCTACTTTATCACATCATCTGTGGACTCAGTTCTCCCTCCTGCCACAAATTTTGAAGCCTCCCTCTCTCAGATTTAAAGGTAATACTGAAGTCCTTATTTAAGTGGAGGAGAAGAAATAAAAGGATTTGGGTTTTAATCCTAAAACCAGGTCCCTTAATTAAGCAACTGTTTTGGCGTGTGTGGCTGTGTAAATATTTAAGAGGCTCTCTAAAATACCATGCATCCCCACGTATAGCTTTAAATACCACAAGCACATGAATGGATCATAGAGTAAAACGTTTCACAAGTGATCATACAAAGGGGCCAGGAAAAAAGACAGTGTTGAAAACTTACCGGAGGTTTTGTGCGATAAAACCTAACAAAGAAAGGGAGAGATGTCAACAGGAAGAAATGGGATAAAACAATCCAAAGTGTACTTAAATAACTCAGATATACCAAAATCAGAGTGGAAAATGGAGAACGTGTAAAAGATGACACGTGGTTATGAGAAACAGAAAGGCCATGCAGTCTACTATCAACTTAAGAGTTCCAAACAAAGTGCTAGCAACTACTACTGGAAAATGCTGTTCGAGTCATTTACTAATGTCACAAATAAAGGTGAACAGAACAAGTGGTATTTGATTTAAAGTGCAGAAAAGAAAATACTATTTGCTCTTCATGCAAAAATTAGGTACAAAACAGGTTTTCTGTAACAATGTATTAAGGGAATATTCTTCGCCCCCAAGATTAGAAGATATAAGAATTAAAATCTACCATAGCATATCGAATAAAGATGACCTGAGTAATTCTTTGAATCTTACGCTTCTTGAAATTACTGCAAGTCAGACCTTTTCCACTAACGACTTCAAAGAAATTTAAAACGTCAGCAAAAATACATATTTTATAACCGGCATTTAAGTGTGTTGTCTCCCTCCATGACGCAGTCTATGACTGAATTCATATTTGAACTTAGACAGGTATGCATGTGTAGTAGCAGGTTATAAACTCCGAAATAAGCATAAAAGAATGCTGTTGCAGTTTGCAAGAAAGTATCATAACAGCATATCGCAAATATACTTCTATATTAAGTGCATATTCTCACAGACTTGAGTGCATCTTTCCCAAACTTAAAAAAAAAAGTTTACTAGAATAAAAAAAATTTCTTCTTAGAAGTAGAAAAAGCTTTAATTAAAAATGCCACATCTAAACCTAGAGTAAACATCTGGATATCACTGCCTACTCCTCCATGTAAGCACCTGAAACACTGTCTAATTTTCAAAATGAGAATTTTCTAATTAAAGGATATTCAAAAGTTGTTAGTCAAGCCAAATAAGCACCAGGGAGGTGGTAGGATGTTTAATCTTAAATACTTTTTGAAATTTAGAAAGTTTTGAATTATTATAAAAAAGCTGATAGGAAATGCAACATACTTACTATTGCACTGTAATTAGATCTACAGAAATCCTATGCAATATATAAAGTCATATGATATGGACAAAAGAGGGAATTAAAGAATGTCCATATATTCGTAAGTGCATCTATGGGGGAAAAAGAAGAATTCAGACTACCTTCTCAGCAATGCCAAAGACAAAAAACAAAACAAACAAAAAACCCTTAGTTTTTCTGAAACATTGACCTTGCCTATAGTATTAGAAAAGAAGATGGGTTGAAAGATCAATGCTAGAGGTTTTAGTTAAAACTATTCTAGAAATAAAAGTTGAAAATATAAACAACTTACCTACGGGACATAATTTTTATGAGTTTTAAGATATTAAGTTATAATATACCACTAGAGAAAGTTATCTGCTAATCCTTGATCACACAAAAGTCAACAGCAGCTGTGTAAAAAATGTGGGCACCAATAGAAAATTCCAACTAGCATAACCACTTAAAAATGAGGCAAAAGAGTACAAGCTTTTATTGCATAGATGTGATTAAGAAAGAAGCTCTCAATCTTTAGATTTCTTTCAATTCCTTCTGTAGCAATTTTTAAAGTTTCTAATCTTACTCAAAAAATGTAGAAGGTAATGTAAAATACTCTTCCAGTCTCACAAACATATAAATCAGTACATATAATAAGCTACAGAAAAGGATCCAAGATAGAAGGCAAAAGGCAGTGCATTTGGAAAAATAGCATATGCCCACAAACTAACAGGAAGAACAAAGCAGGTTATGAACATAAATGATGAGGGCAAAGTTATCATGAATAAAAGGTTGCTATGCTGACCTTCAAATGGCACTGATCTGTGCTCTTCAAATAAAGTGCAGAAATAGCTCACTAAGCTGAGGAAGGAAAAATTGCTGTGTTTCTCTTTTAGGAAACTGGACTTAAGAATGTCAGGGACTATGGGAGAGGTAGTAAGAAAATAAAAAAATAAGACTGTCACTGAAGAAAAGGGCACCACTCCTCTTTTAGAAAATGCTATACAAGAGCATGCCTTTGTTACAGAATCAACCACTGAAGAAACTGAAAAATAAAAGATTTTTGTTGGCAAAATGATGCAAGATAACAGTTCTGCCACATTTTACATTTTAATTTTTAATATTTTGTTAATACAGCAACCCTGTATCCAGGAGCATCAAAGACCATTTTTAACGTTAAAAAGTTAACAAAAATAAAGGAATCTTTAGAAGTTATAATCCCATGTCAACACTTTATTTTCAGTGCAAGTTAAAATACAGTTATTGCTTTAGTATACAGAATACACCTTCATTAGGCCAGTCTCTCGCTTTGAAATACACATTCCCCTGTGAATTACATGCTGCTAAAAGATGCAGCATTACGAGTGTTAATGACTTGTGTCATGAATGCGCTCAACTGCGTCAGAAGCACTACATTGGAGAAAACGGTACAGCAGGCTGAGAAATACTCGCTTTTAAGAATAACAGATTCTTCACCTACTGGAGACTTGGCTTTAATTATTTGTACTCCATGAGCAGTGCCCTAACCTCCCCACGGTGGCCCATCAAAGAGGCTGACTGTGCCTCTACCTCAACACAGCCTTTGCAGAGGAGAGAACGTGAGAGGTTCTACTACGTAATGTCTACAGTGAAATATGCTATACATGACACATTCAGCAGCAAATTAAGCAGTAAAAACTATTATTCTTGCCTTCACACACCGAGAAACATGTAGAGAAGATTTAGTAGTTTTAAAATAAAAGCTTGATTTATCTGTCATACTGTTTTACGAAAAGTCTGCTGCTGCTGAGTGAACGAAGAGAAACTTTTGCAGGGAAGGACAGATTTTCTCGAGGGCTATGACATTTACCTCTTTTCATTATCAGATAATTTATTCAGATTGGTTCATACAACATCTGGCAAGTAGAACAAGGTCCCTAAATCAGCAGCTGCTACTATGCAGATGTCCAATTCAGAGCCACTGGCATCAAAGAGCCATGGACTGCAATAAATTGAAAAATGAATTCTTTTCACTGCTGCATCCTAGCTTCAGCGCAAAAACTGCAAAGAGCAGATATGTCAGGAAAAAAAAATGTATGGTTTCTGATAGTCTCCTTGTCTAGCAAGCACAACATTAATTCCTCAGCTTTTTAATACAGTACTTTACATAATGTTAAATTCCTCTAACAAAAAACTTCTGAAGTTGCTCACTTTCAAATATCACTACTATATGATTTACATTAAATTCTTGTGAGATACAAAAGATTGTGAAAGACTTTCAGGCATTTCTCAGAAAAACGTGTCTAATTCCTACTCTTTACTTGCATCCTGACAACTTGCAAAAAAATTAAAACTTACTCAAATACTGAATTCTATTGGAACAAAACATATTAATTCGTTCAATAAAATGTTTTGTAAGGGTTTAAAAATAACTTCTGGTATTTCTAATAAATAAATTCTGTGGAATAAAATGCCATTATTAGACCTTCTTTGAATTTCAGTTAAGCGCTATGGCCTGCTGGATGTTCCAGTGATGCTACTTGAAAGGACAGAGCTCTGCAGGAGCTTTACAACTAATGCAACTTCCTCCATTGTGCAAAACATGGACAGACTTAATAATTATCAGAATTTCCACCTAGACCTGTTAGGAATAGAAATCCTCGTGCTAAAGGTGTAGACTGAATAAAACACACATAGGAAACGGTCTTAGGGAGAAAGTACTTTCCTTGAAGAATTCCTTGGCACAGGAAAAAGAAAATGGTAAAGCGGGAGAGAGAAGCATATTTCATGTGAAAAAGCCTCTGAGCAAGCAGGATGTTTCTTCTGACAAGGAAGTAGTAGCTACATCCCTAGAAAAATGGCCTGCAGAAAAGCACCTGCTATTTAAAGCCTTCATCATACTTTAAAAAAAAAAAAATGTGTTAACATTATTTAAATACTGGCATTAAAATTTGATTCCATTTCTGTAAAAGCTTGGCCTGAAACTGTAAGCAAAACCAATATACACTACACAAATAACAAATCTAATATGTTTGTGTAGATGACAGGAATCATCCTTTTCTCTTCATTCCTTTGTCTGGAAACAAAGGAGATTCCCAATAAGCTGGAAATGGTATGAAAGAAACTACCTTTGCCCAAAGATCTCCAGACTACAACTGCAGAGCATAAACCAATTTAACATTAAAAAAAAAAAAAAAAAAAAAAGAGTAGGCTGAGTGAGTTTGGCTTTTTACATTCCTATTCTCAACACCATATTCCTACTTGTGACTCTCTGGAGAATGAGGCCTTCCAAATGAAGAACTATGATCTACAGAAGTGCCTATTCATTAACACTATCAATATCCCTAAACTGCTAGATTTAGTAAACTAGGTAAGAGAATAATGATTCTGAGAATGTGCACACTAGCAGAGGGAACCTTATACATTTATTTTAAGAAGGTGGGTGGAGCTCCTGCTAAGGAAGCAACATGTTTTTGTAGTTGTGATGGTTTGAGAGCACAGACCAACATTTGTAGGGAAGAGATGGCATCTTATTACCCAACTATATCAGCTGATCTAAAATAGGTAAGTTTGAGTACTTAAAATAGGCTGGCATGGCTCTTCTGACCTTTCCCTCTAGATATATCAGCTGGTCTAATTAAAAGTATTAATTCTCCCCCTGAATCCTCATAAATAAGAAAGAGCAGTTGTTCTTGCCAGGCACAAATAGCAGTAACAGTAACAACACCGCAACACATACCAAGCAGATCTAGTCAATCTTCAGAAAAGAAAGTGGAGACACCTTTCCAAAAATTTCAGACTTTCCACTGCGCTAGTGCATCTGATAAGTGTCCAGGCAGTATTTTTTATGCATAATTGTTCCTTGGTACTCATTAATTACATTAGAAAGGGGAATTATGCCCACAGATTTGAAATGAATTGCTGTTCCCTTCTGAACTCATCTGTAGAAGACTACAAGAGTTCTTCTACTTCATCCCTCGGTTGGTTAGAGCATGGTGCTGCTAATGCCAAGGTCAGGGGTTCAATCCCTGTACAGGGCTATGCTGAGGGCTGGACTAGATGATCTCCAGAGGTCCCTTCCAACCTTACCATTCTATGATTCTATGATCCAGACAACTTTCCAAATTCAATACTTCAGATTTCTGGTACTCCTTCAAAAACATGGAAGTTTGAGAAAAATGGAAACACCAGAACAAATCTGCTTGGATTTATGAGTGCTTAAGGTAGCACGTTTCAAAGCAAAGTAACTTTTGTTAACTTTAAGATAATTTGCAGTCTCAAATTCATACTTAATGTTGTGCAGACTTCTGCTAATATGCCAGAACACGAACACATTAAATGTTTCATTTTAAACATAAAGGTCAGTCAGGGCCTCAGATAGTGTATTTAACTGTTCGTGCACACCCCTATGTTGACAAGGTTTTGTTCTAAATATTTTGTAATATCCATCTCATCTAGACATAAAGAATGGTGTTCACAAACAGGCTGAGCCTGCTTATGGCTCCTCTGGAGAATTTAGAAACACAATCTAGAAAAATTCGTATTCACAAACAGTAATGACAAAGCAGGCAGGCAGCCTAGGCTGGTTCAGTTTAAGGAGCAAGATAGTATCTAGAGGTATTTCTTCCTTTTTTTCTTTTAAAGCAGACACTATCAATCCATTTTAACTGTGCAAATGCTTTGGGGCTTTGTAACACTGCATGCACAATACATAAGTCCATAAAATGTGCTGCTGGGTACCATTATAAAGGTGAGATACCCATATAAATTAAAGGGGGGGGGGAAATATATATATATATATACACACATATAAATAGAGAGAGCACACTAGATAGGTATTTTTAACCTCATTGTTACTATATGATCAGATGGAGCATCAGAGATCCAGAGAGCTTTCTATCACATCTTTGATCTTATTTACTGCAATTTTTGATAGTCACCTGAAGATCAGTTCCTTATGCCCTACATTCAGATGTACAGCTCAAGGTAACAATTAAATCACTAAGATTTTTTGTTCCTAAAGCAAAAAAACATCAGCCTGAGAGAGACAAATATCAAGATCTTAACAATCAAAAGATGATGATCCCACAATATGTTCCAAAAGAGGGGAATTCAGTATTATCAGATCAGAAGATAATTCAGGTTAGAAGCGACCTCAGAGATCTCTAGTCCAACCTCCTGCTCAACTGACTGAGTCAGTTGTAAGTTCAGACCAGGTTGTTCAGGGCTTTATCCAGTGTAGTTTTGAAAACCTTCAAGGACTACAACTGCATACCTAAAATTAAGCAAAGCTCTCACACTGTTCCACTGCATCATTAAGAAAAACAGCTAAAAACCATGAAAATGACACCCTCCCCTGTAAGAATGGCATCTTGAATATGTTTTTCACTGGAATACAGGAGATGAACTGTTTTTTTTTCTTATTAGAATTTATAAGCTCACCATAATATTTGGTTCATCATGGCAACCAGCTGGAACATCAAACAAGAGTGATCTCAGACTTTTGAGAAGACTTATATTTAAACAGGAAATTACTTATCTGTGAATACGATTTCTAAATACATCATATTCACAAGTTGATATATCAACTACGTATCTTTACATATAAAAGGACTCAAAAAATTTCTGTTTTCCAAGGAAAATTTGTAATTTGAAATTCTATGCTAGTCTTGAACAAAAATTTTCCCCATGGAAAGTCTGACAAAATATTTCAGTTCACTGAGCTAAAAGATATCCAGATTTTTTAATCTTTCTGTATGCTGATCACTTATAAAGCTAGAAAGTACCTTAACTTTTGAAGAAAAATAGTTCTCAGTGAATAGTAGGCCTTGTATTAAATAAGGATGCTAAGGAAGTCTTGCTATGTAAATTCTCAATACGAGAACAGTAACAGAGTTATGCCTTCCTTAAACTGTAGCTGCTTAGACATAAAAGTAAGGTATGGTAACCAAAGGCATTATAAACACTATCTTAAGACAGAAAAATAGACTAGAGCTATAGACTAGAGGAGAATCATCCTGGAGAGGATAGGAAGGGAATAAAGTATCTATAAAGAGATGTTCAAATGTAAAATTATTTTATACACATGAAGACTTGATTTTCCCTAACATCTTCAGGAATAACAAAAAACAAAACAAAAAAGAAAAACTGAATCTGAAAGACTTTTTTTTTTTTTTTTTTTCCCTCCCCAATTCATATCTCATGCTTGGTTGAGGTCTGGAATAGCTCCAGTTACACTACAAGTTTATCCAGTGTAATCACTTTATTTCATTAATCATTGTAGGAAGACTTTTTAAGTGATGGAAGTTAAAACTAAGAGATTTTAATAACACATACAATTTTTTTTTCTGGTATCATTTTAAATAAAGACAAGGAAAAAACCTACTTGGCATGTGATAGAAAACATGCATCTGTCAGGCCACTCTGAAAAGCTGGGTGTGCTTTTTATGAAAGCACACTATTTTTCCCAATTTTAAGCTGTCAAAATCATAGCTCCCCAAGCATTTTTGAATGGGAATTTTAAATCTGGTCTTCGAGATCTTGGGAACTTGGTAGGAGCACCTTGCTCCTACCCCAGTCTTTTTGTCAGTTGCTTGGAAAGTTTTGGAATTCTAAATAAATTTCCACTGTGTGCTTGCATGCTTAATCTCATCTATCACTTTTTGCAGAAGTGCACAACACATACGTGCCTGCATTGAATATTATTACTGAATATATTACTGGATTTAACTGAAAGCATCCAGAGGTAGACCTAGGTTTTATAGGTGTTAAGTAGAAAGCATAATCAAAACAAATACAAATATGAAGATCTATAACATTCCTTAGGGACTGATAATAGACAAGGAGTTTTTAACCAACCTTTAGAGAGTGCTTTCTCCGAGATACAGAAAGAATGATGGCATCATTAGCTCACTAGAATAGCACTCCGTACTCCTCTTCTGAATGAATATATAACATGCTCTTAACAGTACTCAAACTCTTTGCATCTTAGTCTCTAGAAATCATGACTTGGATTTAGAGTATAGAATTTAAAAGCCATTAGAGGAAAATGTATGTACATTAGATGGGTGTGCATACCACATTTTCCACACACACACACACACACACATATACTGTCTTCATACATTACATACGGTCCACTCGTGTCTAATCACAACAGCTCCCAAGCACCTCACTCAACAGTACAAGCACAGCCTCTTCTGGCTGCTCCAGTGTTCCCCCTTGCCCTGGTCGGTCGCACCACTGTCAGCAGGGTAAATTCTCCCTTTCTGCCACTAGTTTCTGCCACTTCATTCCCATCTCCTTTTTCACATGGCTACTATATTTCCTCAATCGATACATCGTCTCTCCTTATTTTAAGTTGCCTCACACTTATGCAGCCTTCTCACTTTCTTATTTGCTATCCTTCACATTTCTAGTGATCCGCCTCTCACCTTTTTTAAGGTTCCTTTTCAACCCTTTCGCCCAACTGGCTACATAACTCTACGTTCCCAGTTTCTTTGCGACTCTTTGACTCTGTTGTCTTCTTACAAATGCAACATGTGAGATGAGTAGGACCATCAATCTCATGAAAAGGTAAGGACAAGCAGCAATGGAAGAGAGAAAGAAATACCACTTTAATTTAGGGAAAACCATCTGTACACTACCTCCTTACCTCCTAGTGTCTGGCTGTCCATATGAACCTGTAACCTTAAGTATAAAAACTGCAATGCTATTTATGCAGTAAAACTTGACATAAAATGTCTCGTTAATAATACCAAAATATTATTCAGAGCTAAACATATCTATTACAGGAAATAATCCAAGCATGAAGAACTGAAACGGTGGGAAAGGAAATAGCTTGAAAAGGTGCAAATGGGAATATCAAATGCTTTGCAAAGTCTGTGCTTACTTAGATGCACGAAAGCTTTTGAATATAGTGACTAGAAGCAGAGGGGAAAGCAGTCCTCTTAATACCCACACAAAGGAAAATTGTAGTCAGGAAGTCTGCATGGAATGCTTCTAGGGACTGGCATGGATCTATGTTCACCAAGGATTTTTTTTTTTTTTATTCAGAAATAGCACATTTCTGGTGACACTCAAATAGGAACTAGGACGTCAGACTGAAAGATTCCATAATGAAATGAAGTGCCCAATTCTGAGTACTTATCTCCCTAAGATTTTATGAAAGACAACAGGTTATCATCATTCACACAAGACTAACTCCAGACCAGAAATATTATGTCACAGGCATTTTGTTTCTGCTGAGAACCTTTTACACAAATACTGGTGAGTAGACAGACAGAAGCTTCCATTATTAATGGATATAATCCGCATCCTTTACAACTACTCTACTTGCACTGGAAAAGGAAGACTAGTATTATCTTATTAACAGTACTTTTTTTTTTTCATTAAGATCAGTATAATCTGCTTTAGATCACGTTTCTCCTCTCTCAGTGACGAACAGGGCTTCAGGACAAAGCTCACTCCTGCATCAATGGTTCTTGATGACAATGTGATCTTGATCATCTTGAACACTCTGCCCAGTGTTGTGACATAGTAAGGTCACTTCTGCACATAGCCACAAGAATTAAATTTCTCACTACTGAAATATTTATGCTAACAAACTGTACAGAAGGATATCTTCACCTATGCCAGGACTGATCTACCATTTGCAATTATCAAACACACAAAAGGAAACAAGATGCCCTAACAAGGCAAACATGTAACTTCTGAAGGAAGTATCTTCTATCCAGCAGCATTATGAGCTGGCTCTCCCTTGAAGCACTGGGGCTTTTCAATATTCCAAGCAGAGCAGAACAGATTTATTAGCAAGTATTAGCTTTTCTGTGTGTAAAATTTGTCCTTGGACTCCATGTGACAGATTATGTTAATATTAGCTTTTCAGAATATTTTTCAGAGAGAAAAAAAAATTAAGTTGACCCACTGAAATAATCTCATTCATACTCAGTGCCCCTTTATTCTTGTCTTACAGAAAGCATTGACGGAAGTGTCTGCCAGAACTTTTTTTAAAGCACAGTACTTTGACTCATGACTCATGATCTATTTTATTAATTCTTTGAGAATTCTATATATTCTTAGTTATTAAATTTTTAGGATTTTTTTTAAATATGGGATTCTAGATGAGAATCAGAATTACATAAAACATATTCTGGTTTAGACATAGTATTCTAACTCAGAATAAAACTGCAATATAAACCAAATGCTTTTAGGGATATCAGAGGCAGCCAATTCCCAAAAGCCTCTGATCTCCTGGCACTGTTTTAGGGAGCAGAGCAAAATTATTTTGCAACTATACCATGAAGCTACCCTCCCTCTCTGTCACCGTTTGGTCACAGAAGTCAAGGAGCTTATATATAGTTGATCAAAGTAAGTGGGGGGTTTTGGCCAGTCCAGAACACTTCACGAATAAAACCTGACAGAAGCCAACCTAGCAAGAAAGTTTATCAACTATTAGATGGATTTTTTTCTGTTTTAATATGAACAGAACTACAGGTTAACAAATTCCATCTCAAGTAAAATTTCCTATTCAGAGGAAGACAAAATATTACAGCCTTGAAAGTTATGTTCAGGAATAAAATTGAGATGCTAGACCACAAGTGCACCTATTTTAGGAGCTTCATGCAGAAAGAGACTAGATTCTCCCAGTCTGATGTGTGGGTTATACACACAGAATGCCAATACCAAGCGGCAGAATGACTGAAGCGCTATGAACTCTGCATTTCAAGAAAGTGTATAGACATTCACATTCCAAGTTCCTAGTGCTACTTGAATCTAAGAAAAGCACAGAGAAAGGCACCAGGAAAAAATATTTTGCTCGATAACTTCCACTGGTGAAGCTAGAAATCATATATAAGATTTCAAACACAGTATTATAAAGTCACCAGAGAGCTTTTCTAATTAAATTAGAATGTGAATGCTAGCAGCACAATTAGCACTGCGCATGCAACTCCCAAAAAGGAAGTACCAAGGCTAGCACCATGCACGCAAAAGGGCTCCTGCATCACTGGAATAGTGAATCAGATTGACGTGCACTTCAAAGCAAGAGTCATCTGACCTTTAAGTGAAGCGAAAAAGCCAGTAAGTTCAGTATAAACATCCCAATGACTTCCTTAGTTTGTGACTAAAATACATGAGAAGTTTGATGCACAACCATCTTGAGTACAACAGTACTCAAAAACCTTAGCTGTAATTTACCCTCACTCTCCAACTTTGCTTTGGCAATTAAGATTCGCCAAGATCAGAGGCGTGGAACATAGGTCAGCATACTAAAACCATTAAAGAAAGGGGATTTAATCAATAAAATACTAGCATTTCAAAATAGCTTGTCTTTTAAGTTCAAAAATTCAAAGACTTGTCCCCTCTAGATTGACATGGCTGGTGTCAGCCAGCATTGGCCAGGCTGCATCTCATCTTGGGCTTTTGCTTTAAAGAAAAGTCCTTCTAACATTCAGTCATGTAGGAATGCATCAAAAGACTAAAAGACAAGGGATGTATCTGAAATCCTAACAGCACAGAAGAAACATGCACATGGAAAACCCCAAAAATTTAGATATTACACCTGCTTACAAAAAAGACCGTACCAGCATACATACGTTTCTTGAATTTCTAGGGTTGTCTTCTCCTACTGAACAATCAAAAAAAGGATCTCACAAAAAAAAGGGAAAAAAGATGGAAATAGCAAAGATTTTTTTTCTTTTAAATTATCCAATGTAGAGTTCAACTACATGTCTAAAAAAGGCAAGTTTTAGAAGTAAGATTTCTATTGTTTCAAAGACTAAGAGTAATGTGGATTTCAAAACAGAGAAGCAAACTGAAGTACATACATACTAGATTTCTGCCACGCTGAATATGCTGTAGCATGGAACATGACTTAGTTCTGGCTCTCAGTTTTCTTTTAACCAGTGATCACATCTCCTCTAAATTAAAGTATAAAATCTGCTAGTTGACCACAGAACTGGACATGAAATAAACTTTGAAGAGATCTCACCACCTTCCCATGAAAAGCTTCGAGTATACAAACACCTAAGGCACTTCACGATATTTTATCCCCTAATGAATACCATGAAATAGAGTAGAAGAAAGAAAAAGGGGGGGGGGGAGAAATCAGAGTTGTTTCAGTAAGACTAGCTCTTGAGGTATGCCTTTCAGGACTTGAGAGGATGAGAAATGGTATGATTTACCATGATTGGAGTGACTTCCAGCACACATCTGCATATACACATGGTATTTTTGAACTGATGAGTTTCTGGACTCATCTCATGCCTGACTTGGAAATTCCAGTCAAAACAGTGTTACTAAAGATACACGCAAAACACTTTTCCTTAGACTAAATCATGTATTGCTAAGAAACTACATGCTCCTGTAACCTGCAAATCTTAAATCTAGACAGAATGTAAAGAAATTGTGACTGTTTTCAACCTAAAACATTTGCCAAATGTCATGTTGGCTGGAAGATAGTTTAGTTTAGTGTTCTATATTACAGCCAGTAAACAGAAATAAGCCCTCCACCACCATCCTTAAGAAAGCCAAGAAGATTCATCTTCCCCAAAAGACATAGTTAAACCAGGCAGCCTCCAAAGTCCTGGGAACATACAGCTAACCTAGACTATAAAATCTTGACTCTTAACCTTGCAGTCCTCCCAAACACACATTTTTACTACTTTGTGGGTGGGTGTGGGGGGTGAACTGTTGAGAGGAAGAAGGAATGAAAGTGGAAATAGCAATCTTTAAAACATATTTGTAACATCCTGAGCAATGACTGCATGCTGTAATAAGTTTAGAAATCATTTGTTTGCTAATAATCTTCTCAAAATGTCTCAAATAATAGATTAACCCAGAACCAACACCCATAGATTCAAGGACATCAGCTATATTATCAATTTCCTTAATTTCTTAATAAAAAATAAAGGGACGCCAAACTCCTTCTGAAAATATTTTTGCAGAACTATTTCAGATGTAGCTAATATTATTAAAAACATCAATATGAATGCTCTTACAGAAATGGGGGCTATTTACATGAGTCCTGGCATTAACTTTTTTTTTTAAACAAACTGTTTTGTTTTCTAAAAAAGTTAATTTTTCTAAACTGTAATTGTTTAGACTGAAGACCTGATATTAAGTGCCACTATTAGAAATGTCTTTGAGTCATAGATTCTAACAAAATGTAAACATATTGCTATTCTATAGACTGCTTTTCATGCCTAGTTATTTTAATGGAAACATTTATGTTTTAACAACAGTTTGATTCCTAACAGTGCATTGTAACAAACACACCAAACCTGACTCATCTCCATCCTTTTAAGATAGCAAGGCCACAGAAATTAACATAAGCAGAAACTACTGGTGCAGATTTCTGAGGATAGTAGCTTTACTTCAGGAAAAGAATGCCAACAACGGCATTGAGAAGTGGAACAGGTAAGTAACTATCAGATAAGTTGATGCCACTTTCTTTCCCTTGCTTTCAAAACCTTCCAAGATAACTCGCTTAAAGATGATCTCCCAAGAAATAAGAATTTTCATCTTACTTCATGATGTTAAAAAAGGGCCTGATTGATTTGCAGGTACTTTAACACAAAATATAAAAAAGGGAAGGATTAAAACACACACATACACCACTAATATGCCCTGTAAGTCAGCAGTAGTAAAAACAGCAGCAAAGCAACAACAACACAAAAAACCTCAAAAACAAACAAAAACATCAGTGAAAAGCTTGGGCAGCCAAGCTGAGCTAGGTTAAAGAAAAAAGATCCAGAACTTCTGGCATTACAAAAAGCAATACAGGATGTTCTATTTCGTTGGTTTCGGCGAAAAAAAAAAAAAAAAAAAAAATACGGTGAGCCAGTGTATTTCTCATGCAGCCCACATATTAATAGCTTTAACTACTGAAACTGCTCTTGCAGACAGCTGAAAGAATTCCAGCAAAACCTTAAAAAAACCCATCCCATGTAAATTATCCCTTCCAATTTACTTTCTCAACTGTCTGTGGAAGATAAACTAAAACTGCTCTTCTGGAATAGTTCTAAGCAAAGGGAAACACTTCACCGTATAATGGAAGTAAGTTATACTAGCTCATTCCAGTTCAAATAAAAGCATCCCCACTACCTTTAATGTTCTTTAAAACTGTTTTAAAAGCAGTCAATAGCATTAAAGTCCTCAGGCTTGTTTTTAGATCACATTCCTAATTTATTGCTGAAAACTCAGTAGGAATAATGTAATACTGATGTTTTATCCTTGGGAGTTATTACCATTTTATGAACATTTCTGATTGTAAATTGATATTTTCATTTGACTTTCATAATCCAGTGTGCAACACCTGAAGACTATTACCATGCATGAAGTTTAGAATCCTTTTAACTTCATGGTATCAATACTAACCAGAGTGGCTAAGGCACAGTTTGTAAATTCAGAAGATAAAAATCATTCATTATGTTATTTCATCTAAGCACTTTACATGTAAGATGAAATACATTTTTAATGAAGTTCTACCATAATTTTAGTTTACAGACCACTGCAATGGCAGGAGAATTTACCCATTTTTAAGGCTGTACTAAACAAGATGTTAAAGGTCACTCCTGAATATGTAAAGCAGAATGCACATGCAGAAGTGAAAAGGTGAAGATCAGTCTCCTAAAGCCATAAGCATGAACAAATGAAAACCTGTATTTTTCCCTCTGAGGAAGCTACTTAAGTTACCCACGCAGCTCTCAACTCTTCTGATCAGTTAAATAGTGCTGAGGACTCAAAACTAAAAACTAAAAAAAAAAAAAAAAAAAAAATCCAACTCAAAATGTTCTGCAGAACATTTCCCCTCCTACCCAACACTTGTAAAGTTTGTTTTTCTTCTTCTTCTTCCCCTGCTATCAGACAGTAGAAACCAGGAATAATCTGTTCTGTTCAATTCTACATAGAGATGTGAAGTTTGGACAATATTTCCAACTTAAAAGTTGAAGTGTATCATGGGTGCATCATAAGTAGAAGTCAAATTATTCTCTACAGAACTCTTGTGCAAAATAGAATTGTAGCTTGAGAGGTACAAACTATAAGAACTGAAACATAATTCTATTTGAGATATATTCACAATGTTCATGTAACAGAAGGATATGTAATGCACGTTCTATTCTCCATATTCACGTTCTATTCTCCGCTTTGTTCCTTTTGCTTTGTGCACAAAGTTCAAAGAATGTAGAAGAAAGGGAGTTTATTACAATCTTGACATTGGATTAAACTCTGCATGGAGGCAAACCTCATTTCTTTCACACAACTTAATGGAGTAGTTAGTACAGACACAGAGAAGGGAATAGGGCACGTTTAGTACAGAATGTATTTCTTCAGTAAAGCATCAAGCAAACCAGTCCCAAATTTGAGTCCTTCCAAAATAACGGATATAAATGACATAGCCTAGAAACCTGCTTGCTAGCTCCTTCAAAGAACACATTTCTACAGTTAAGCCTATAACAGCTTCCAATAGAAAGTCATCATTGCCCAGTGGAGTCCTGTGTCTTTTGAGAGTGGCAGTGTTTGAAAGTACTGCATTAGTAGAACAAGAAGAGAGCTTAAGAGTCAAGAGAAGCAGGAAGAGCTGTAATTCATAAAATACATAATGCAGGTCCAAGTTGGAAGGATAACAAAAAAAATCATTGGTTTGAGAAAGCACTGATGTCATGCCATGGTTTTATTGTACATCTTTGTTGCAGTTTATCTGCATGCCCCACCAATCTCACAGCAGCCTTTAGCTTATCTTCATACTAAATCATATACCTTTGACATCTTCTGCAAGAAGGGAACAGTTGTCAGAAGCTGGTGTTATTACTCAATAAGTTACAGAAAAAGAGAGAAAGCTCCTAAGTAACCAGTGGAAAGGCACCAGATGTTAGTGCGCAGATGTTGGACAGAAAACTACTGAAGCTAGGATAATTTGCATGTGCTATACATGGTGTGATCAAAATTCAGTTGTTTTCTACCTAACTGCTGCTCTGCTTCTCTTAAGAGGAGTTGAGAAACAGTTAGCTAACTTGCTTCTTAAATCAGAATGAAAGGTACTCCCATGAAAAGAATGAAATCCTCTGCATGAAGATGCATGTTTTGAAGCAAAAGTGGTCATAAAGATTAAGCTATGGCGAAAGTAAATGTATTCCTTATCTAGAAACAGTTGTTTCTACCAACAGTAGGAGTAGAAAAAGAGATCCTCATATCCACCTCCATTGTTTAGAGTTTAAGTGGACAGTAAACAGACTAATGCCATAGCGAACTGCAGCCTGAATACAAGGCAGCTATAACAGCAGCCAAGCAAAAACTTGTTCGGAGGATTTAAGACAGGGACGTATTACAAAAATGGAGACAACTTGATACTTCTGTATTGTGTACACCTAGTTTTAAAGAAAAAAGTTTAGCCCCTCTTGAAATACCCCAATCAGTACTTTTGGTACACATACCTCGAAGAATTCTCTCCTCATGGCAACGTAGAAAGTCCCAGATTCTAACAGTGCCGTCGTCAGAGCATGTAGCAAATTTATTATCCGTGGGTGAGAAACTGTTACATGAAGACACACAGCAGGGGAAAGAAGTCAGCATTTAACAGATTATCTATGCTTCTCAGACAGGGCAAAATTATACTGTAAGGTGTTATACACTGAAGAGGCATTTGAACATAGGGACTTAAGTGAACACTGTGCCTGCCAACTGATACTTCACCACAAGACACGAATTTAGTGTAGGATTACTATTGCATTGTTCTCCCCAGTCAAATGAGGAAAAAAAATCAGAATTTTTTTCTTAGCACCTTCCTACCTATGACTGTACACGGTTGCGCCTTCTCTGCAGGATGAGAAGCAACATCAATATGACTTGCCACCCTAGTTTTTCATGTTTGGTAATACCATAAGAGTGACACTGTGTAGAAGTACAGGAGAACAGTTCTTAGGAAAAATACTCCTCTTCAGCCACAGGTGCTTTGCAGCAGAGAAGCAAAAATAAGGAAAAGCTGGTCATAGGGAAAGGCTAGTCGGATTAACTGCTGGAAAAAAAAGCTGTATATAAAACAAGTATACCATTTATTGTAAAGGAATTTAGAAAAATTCCCTCCTATTACCCACCCCATCATCACCACGAAAAGAATCCTACAAACATAGAAGCACCTTCCAGATTGAACAGTCAGCATCACTTGACGAAAGTCTCTGGAAAAGCAAGGAGTTATTTAGCCACCTGATTAGGGCCAGAACATCTCCAGCAACCCACTTCCTTTCTGGTGCAGTGACAGACCATGAGAGAATCCCTTGAAATCCCAGATCTTTATGATTAGGAAGGGGCTTAAATAGTAGAGGAATTCAGTGTATGGGCATGACAGACAGTAACTGAATCCAAACGTAAGCACTTCTCATATAACCAAACTCTGGCTGGAAATACTGCACCCTATCAAAGAAAAATGGTGACCTCAGTGGAAAGTGTTTTTCTGGCAGTGAACCTTTACCACCAAGGGCCAGCACTTGAACCCAAAGAAACACTGCTTTAGCTTTATTTTGGGTCTGCAGCTTTTCAGGCTTATTTTAAAAACGTATCTTCTATTTCCATATCTTACTAAAGATTATGTGCAAGTTTGCTTTAGAAACATCTTTCATTTACATATTACTGATAGTATCACTTTAGATTCCATTTTCAGTATAGACATTTGCACAACTGAGGCATAAACACTGAACCAAGAGAATGTCCTACAGTCTTCTTTCAATAGTCTGCTTACAGTTTCAAGCTTGAAGAATCCATTCATTATTAACATTAGACTTCTGTATGTGGCAATCTGCGTGGGTATTTAGTATTACTGGAAATCTTGGCTTCACCAAGCCAAGCAGTTCTTCACTTTATTTAGTGTTTTATTATTTTGTGAGAACTATGCAGGTGTTTTATTTCTGAAGGCTTTATATTTTATTCAGTTAGATTATTAAAGACTGAATTCTTTATTTGGAATGAAATTGTCGTCTTACACAGTGCGTATAAAAAGGAATAACTGATACACATCGTCACCATATAAAAATGAAAAGAATACCAGTGCAAAATGCGGCAGACAAATACATCTCTAACATATTGCAGAGGCGGATACTGGGACAATACTAATTCAGAAAGGTGCCAGCAAAACGGTGAGAATGTGGAAACAAAAGAAAATACTGTGTTTATGTGGTGCAGGAAGTTTCCCAGACTCTGACAGAACCCATGCATTTCTGCACCCAGAATACACTTAGAGAACAGTCTAATCATGGCAATAGGTACTACAGAAAATGGTATATTGTGTATAAACCTGGCCTCTCTAATCGCCTCCTTATGTGCCTGGAACATCTTGACGTTGTTCATGTTGGACTGCCAGTATTTCACATATCCCCCGTGGTCTGCTGTCAGCATCCACATATCATTGTGTGACCAAGTCATAGCCCTTACAGGGCTGTCGTGAGCCTGTGAAGTTAGAAACAGAACTTCTAGCAAACACGTTCAAATACTATCTGACCCACATGAACATAACAGTCAAAAAAAATCCTACTTAGCAGCTGTAACAAAAAACAAATACAATGATGATCTACTTAGATTTGAGAAGTTCTTGTGGAAAAATGCCACTTTCTTACTCTGTATAGAGTTGTCTTCTAAATAAAAGACTAGTATTTGTGCTTTGGTTTAAGTGGTTTTTATTACTAAATTTATATTATGAATATGTCCTTGAAAACAGTTAGTATAATGTATGGAGATGGAATGAAAAGCATTAAATAAATTACCTATAACTACAGTATGACAAAGGATCAGAACAGATTAAAAAAAATAAAAAAGCCTCTCAGGCTCCCATTACTCCAGTTAAACCACAGACCAGTGATGAACAGATGAAGATGTATACCTAAAACATGCTCTGTGACTGCAAGAAAACAAGTGGAAACTTTGCTAGATGAATTTACCTGTAATATCGTTTCGAAATTGAAAGTCAGTCCATTCCACAAGGTGAACTCTCCACTAGATGCCCCAGTAACCAAGCGCCTCCCTTCAGGAGTCCACTGCAAAAGAAAAATTTAATTAAACTGCAGGAAGGTAATACCCAAACATTTCTTCATAATCCTCTAAGTAAACCATAAGCTTCTTCCAGGGAATCTGCAGAACAATATTTATTAAATGATTTTTCTAGTAGACGTGTATAACGGGAAGAAAAAAAAAGGAAAAAAAAGAAAAGAAAAGGAGGCATAACCTTGCCAGAGGACTTTTGATTTTGTAACACTGGGACAAAGCAAGTCCATATATAAAAAAAAAAAGTTTAATAGATGCTACAAGAGTCAAACAGCAGAGACCAAATAGCCTCTTTTCTATGAGTTAAAATGTATTAGCAGAAAAACATTCTGAAAGTTTTTGATTAAAATGTGGGAAATGCAACTGTTTTGTACTCAGACCTTACAATTTTTCTAAAACCTAAGGTAGAGAGTCTACACATTCCACATGATACTTTTATTTGGAAGTAGCTTTCACTACTATCATCTTGTTTCTTTCTTCATTTAAGCATATTATTATTTTAATTTAAATTAAGACAATGCAACTAAGCAAACCAACACAAAACTCACCCTGACAACAAATACGGGGCACTTTACTTTATTAGTAGATGTCCGAACAAATTTTGTTGTTACAGCATTCATTGGGTTGTTCAACATTCCTATAGGCGGGACCAACTAGGAGAGACGAAATAACAAGTTTAGTAGCAATATTTCTAGCCAGAAACTGCAAGAAAAACATACCCTCTGAACACCCATTTCTGGAAAGGCAAGTATTTAAATTGCAGAGATATATTACCAGGGATTAATCCACAGAACTGTTCAAAAGCCTACGTGATTTACCATTTCAAATATCCAGAACCAGCATCTTCAAGTGCAACCTATTAAGATTTAGCACACTGAATGCATTATTAGAGTTCTTAAGTCCAAAAAATGAACAGCCTATCCCATTTCAGGCTTTTTTCAGGGATAGACTCCAACAGAACAAGAGACCATAAGGTGAAGACATTCTTCATATCTGAGACCTCTTGTGGACAAAAGGAAAACTTCAACTGAAAGCCAGAATCCTCATTTCCAGACAGTTTTATCCACAGAGCTTCACCGGAAGTAGAAAGGTTTTACTTACATCATTATAATATCCTGCATCAGGCTGAATTGCTCGCATATCTCGCTGGTCTCTCTGCCATACTCTGTTCTGGAAAGAGGAAAACAACTCCTGGTTCATACCATGACTATACTTCATTGCTCTCAACCAACAGAAACATACTGACAGTCTGTTTGGAAAATTCCAAATATACTCCACAGATTTTAGAATAAACCCAGTTAAAAGCTTTTGGTCTCAGGAAACCAGCAGAATATCCATGGTGTAAACAGAAAGAATATAAAGAATTTTTTAAGACTTGGACAAATTCATGAGAGTAAAATCACTAACTTAAGATTGCTGCATAAGAATATGAAAAGAGCAGTCCCATGTAACAAGGCACAATAACAAAGACAATTGGTACTTTGCTGCAAAGGCTGACAGGTATTATACAAGAAGCATGTTCAAAGTTTTACTTCCAGGCTGTTTACCCCACTAGGAGCTGTGCTGATGAGCTCTAAAAATCCCACCCGCTGACATTAGCTAGAAAGCAAGCTGCTGTGGCTGAAACATCAAGTAAAGAAAACAGTGCATTCAAACTGATAAAACTTAGACAATCAAAGGATAAAAATACTCTCAATATGTTACATTTTCTGTAATGTCAAGCACCACCTTTTAAAAAACATGACATGACTAGTAGCTTGCCTAAATTGAGGATGAAATCTATGTTAGCTTCATGCTGTACATCTTACCAACTTGTATTTTGTTCATAACAGAAACATAACCTGAAATTTTAAGTAAAACATTTCTGGAACACAGTACTTCAGTTTGCCAGAATTTCTTAAGCCAAGAGTGACTGACATACAAACCATTATTCTCATTTCTCTGGGACCATATCAAATCAGCTCAAAGGTGCACTAATGGGGGACTGAAGTTGAATTCTGACAGATCTTAATTTTTTTAAGTATTTTAATTTTTATTTATTTTTTTATTTATTTATTTTTTTTTTTTTTTAAGTATTCAAAATCTGGGGGTGGGRGACTGGAGTGTTTTTGTTTGAGAGTTTTTTTTTTTTTTTAAGTAAATACAAATTTGAGATTACTTATTTTTGCCAAAATAAAAAAGGCCTTGAACTGCTAAAATTATTTTTAATGTAGGTCTGCTACTGCTAGAATCTTATTTGGGCAAATACAAGAATGTTTTAAATATTTAGTCTTTAAATAGGTGCTAGATCATTTTAGATTTAAAATAAAGAAAAAACTTCTAATGGTTAACATCTACAAACTACAATCATGTACTGTACCACAGTAGATTTCAACCAGCTCCTCATGCCTTAGCAACGCTGCTGTTGAGATTGCAACAATTCCTGCATCTGCAGATCTGTATTCTGCTTCTGAGCTAACAGCCAGCACTTATATAGTGCATCTTGGTCAAAAAATTACATTATGGAATTCATTTCACCACATAATCAAGAAAGCTAAATAAGCTTTTTCACAGAAACATTTCTTCAGCAAAGCTTCATTAAAGTTGTTCTCTAACTATTAACTGTGCAAAAAGGGATTTTCAGAGATCACAGTTCAAATTTCAGTGTTATTTAGTAAAAGGATGAGGCAACATTTTATGTTGCCCTAGTTTTGGAAAAGGAAGTGGGAATAGTTTGTTTCCCATTTTGTTTATTTTCTATTACAAAACAAAAATAAGAAAAATTACATTATTTACATTGGGTTTAAATGTCTACTCAGAAGTCAGAATACCATACAAGACACTCCACTGCCTATACACAGGCCAGAATTCCAAGATAGACAGATAATAACATAAAAATCAGTGTTTGCAGTGCAACTACAAAGTCAGTTGTGTGTATATGCAGTTTTATCTGGAAGCTCTAAATACCAACCTGTACCCAATGTACAAGCATTTGACACTTTTGAAAACACAGTAGCAGATTTCCCAATACTCCAAACTTCTCTGTGTATATGTGAAAAGACGAATGCCAAATTTCAGGAGAGATAAAAAAAAAGTTACTCAAATAAAAACCAAAATGTTAACTTACCTCCAAATATTTAATTACAGAGGGATTATAATCTATGGTTTTTCGGTTCACTGCTTTTCTCATCCGCTTTCCATCGAAAGTAAGTTGTTGCATTGCTTGCTGCTGTGCAAAATCAGGTCTTTTGTAGAACAACTGCCGAGGCGCCTGGTGCTGGAACCTCGGCATGTGGAAAAAACGGGGTGGGGAGCCAATTTCTGTGGCCATGGCTATCCTGTTCCTGAAAGGCTGCAAGAAGTTAAACATTAGGTTACTATGCAATAAAAAGTCCATATTAATATCACCATTAACTTATAGCTACAAGAATAAAAGAAACTGCTTCCAAATAAAGTCTGTTATGAAGTCAGATTTGCAGACTTCTCTGAACAATTATTACTCTCTCTCTCTCATTTATCCTTGAGTTGAAGTAGTTAACTATGTTCAGCAGCAAGAGAAATTCTGCTTTCAAATACATTACCATAAAGTTCACATTACCATGTCTAAACTGAAACTGTACTGATGTAAAAAGAAGTGTCCTCAGTAAGAACAGTGTAAGAAAAGCCAAGAAACATTAAGCCCCTTCAAAAGACTGATTTTAGTTGTCATCACGGGCAGGGGATTGACCTGCACAGGCTTGGCAAATGTAGAAATCACATGCTCCTTCCCACTGTTAACTGAACACACTGCAGAAGGTTCACTAGAAGACAAACCGTCTCTGACAGCTGGTTATTAGCTACATAAATAAGGTTTAAAAACAAGGGGGAGAAAACCTTTCAAACACACACGCCTGTCCATGCTGACTGAAAGGCTTATTGCCTGAAAGCTGCTCAATACTGGGTGGTCTAGTAAGATACTAGGCCCAGCTCCACATACTGCCAAACACATCTCTGTACCACCACAGCCATGGCAGCATCAAGCTGGCCTCAAACAAACCAAGGATGCCAAGGCTTCCCTACACCAAGCACTCTCAACGCTATCTCAGGCTCTTACAGCTCTCCAGAAGGGAGCTAACTGTTGTATTGTCTTTTTCAAATGTTCATTCTCAAAGGTAAAATTAAAAGATCAGTAATGGTTTTATATCAACGGACAGAAGCTTCACTTACATGAGCAAACCAACATTAAACATTTAACCATTAATAGTCTTTTTATGCAGTTTTAAAGCTCAGATCTTGAAAGTTTTTCCAGGACTAATCTCACAGGTCTAAAATACACACACTCCCCTTCCTACCAGTACCTGATACTAGAGAGGAAGAAAAAGAGACTTATTTTCAAAGCCTCACATGTACTCCTTATAGGCAATGCAAAAATAGATTTCTAGAACCAATGACACGAATGCAGGCAAAAATATAATCTAAGACTTCTAAAAACATTTTGATTACAGATTTGCAAGAAAGCATTACACAGAAGTCATTTTAGAGGAACACTCCAAAGCAACAAGTTGTTTTTACTATTTACTCAGATTTATCAGAAGGAAAAAAATAATCTTCTGGAAAACATTTTGCAATTACAATTACAGCTAACTACATGATTAGCTATAACATGGATCAGTTCAGACTGGACACTCCCAAAACCAGTGCAAGCTTAGATCACTACTAATAACATTCACTTAACACAGTCATCCCTCAGCAACAACTACTGTTTAAACATGCTAACTACACTTCTTCATTGATCATACACCCTTCTCATACTGAGCTTGTGACTGTCACCTGACAATATACGGAGATACAGGGAAGATAATACAGGACTAGAAAAACAAAGGTTTTTGTTCTTTTTATGCTTTGAGCTGTTTCATCAAATTTTGAGATCACTGCCTTTGTTACAGAAAGTTTCCTATTGCAGTAACAAACTCGGCCCAAGCCGGCAAACAGATGTGTGGCCCAGCTGCTCACGATCACTTTCATCTACTAATGCCTCAGATACCATGCTTTCATCTATGCATTTACCCTTCTATCCAAATCACCACTGTGTACTCTGTGTGTGTACGCATAAACACAGCAAGAAGTCTCTAATCAAAGAAGTTCTAGAATTGAATATATACCAGGAAACCCCTTTATTTATTAGATTAAACCAGATAATTTATTTCTATGAACATGTTAACCAGACAGTATATTTGAATGGAGAACATTTAACTTTCAGTATCCTATCTAGTCTTTTGCTGAGACAAATCAGTGCCTCTGCATGCTCTCCTTTAGCTATTTTGTATCACCTAAGAATTGTCTGAACTCACCACATTTGTAGTTGAAATTCCTGTTACAATCAGTAGGATAGAAACAAGTAAACAAATAGAGGAAAATGTACAATCTAGAGTAGTAATGTCTACATCTGCTTTTTTTCTTAAGCAAAAAAACTTCTTTCACTTAAGAGTCCATCAAAGGTATAAATGGAAGATTACATTTTGCCTTAATGCACAGCATTAGGAGCAACAGAGATTTTCACATAGACTAAACATAGGACAGGTCTTGTTTTATTGTTCTGGGTGGTAATTTTGCCAATCATCATATGCTTTTACTTTGTTAGAATTTTAATCACACTTTAAACTATGGAATGAGTTTTTATGCCATTCATTTCTGTATCCTCATCTTCCGGAGCAGACACACAACTTTACAGAGAGCTGACCATCCATTTGTCTATTTTTTGCCACACAAATATCCCTTCAAATCTGATGGGTTTGCACAAATTTGGAGGTATATAAAGAAAGCCTACAATGAATTCACTGGGCAAAGATAAGGCTGTCCAGAATACCAGAAGATTAATAATTGGATCTACCCTTCAGTTAATATAATAATAGAAAGACTGGAAAAAAATAAATCGGTTGGTGAGTAATGGAGGCATATCTGACATGAAAGTGAAGGTAGGAATAGGAAGGAACAAATGGACAAAAAAAAGACAGAACTGTCTAAACAAATTAAGAATGGGAATTATCACATAAGCAAAATAAAGGTCAAAGAGCTAGGTCAGTCAAGAGAGAATGAATGAGAAGCCTGACAAATAGACTTAAGTAAAAGTCAAACATAGAGGGGGAAAAAATAAAGAATGAACAAAACTGAATCTGAGAGACCTGTGTAAAAGCAGCTGTGCAAAACAGAACTTGGAGCTCATGACTGAACCTGAGATGTTCATCATTGTATCTAACTACCAAATACCCATGAAACACAGCAAGCCTCTTACTCATTCCTAGTAGCAGTCCATAAAGAATGGCAAGTTTGCTAATACTATCAGTATTCTCAAAGACATGGCTGTACAACAAATCTGAAAACAAGAGACCTGATGATGACCTTGGGCACAGCAAGATAGACAGATGCCAGGAGACATCAAGGCCTGTTTTTTAAAACTAGAAGAGTCACACAGTATTAGATTATTATAAAAAGTTATCATGTAGCTTGTGTCCTCAAATAAGGTTACACTAATATGAGCATTTAACTTTGTAGCCTTAATATTACTTTATCATCTTATGTGGGTATCATTTGCTTTTAAATACCAAGATGAATCTTGCAGTCATTCTGACAATCAGTAGACTTCAACTTTGCTACCTGAAATCATGGAACCAAATCAATTCACAGGTAACTTCACTAAATCAGGATAAAATAAATTGGGCTGCTAAATCAAAATAAAAATACCAAAGCATCCTTTTACACTAGGCTAGCTTAGTAAATTATGAAGGAAAAAAATGCCTTAAATCAATTCTCATACATAATTCTAGAAAAAAATTAATGCATAATCTCATTATGTTTTCATGTGGCTTATACAAAAAGTAAGGTTTATCATTAACAAAGTACAATAACTGGTAACTAAAACTTGCTTGCTGTTCTAATAAAGAGTTACTTTTCACAGAAAGTAACTTGGGTGAAGTACAGTGAGTAATAACCTGAACACGTCAAAAGAAAAATATGTTTCCAAATGCTAAAACAGAAGGCTATTCTCCAGGGAAGTACAAGAAGCCAGTGACTTAGCCAAACCCAATGCCTTCCTGCTCCCTCCAACAGAACATGCTACAGCTTAAGACACAATGAATGACTAAGAGATAAAACAGGTGATAAAAAGTTCTGAGGGCAACTGTATAATGTTTAAATCCCTATTAGAAAGTTAAAGTATGTGAAATCCTTAAAGCAAAAAAATTAGTGTAATGAAAGCCTTAAACAACTTACAGTGCAACAGAAACAGTGAAAATTAATAATTATTATTTAGCACATAGTAATTCAAAATATGGATCAGGCCCTTCAATGCAAGAAACACTAGTAAGAACCTCAGCTCTCTGAGGTTCTCTGAAAGCACAAGGAAAGAATATAACAATGCAAAGTTAGCATAACAACTCGTTGTTCAATACATCAATAACATCATCTTTCTTTGGTAAGACAACCAACCTAACCTTCACACGTACAAGGTATTGCTACTGCTCAAATTTCTTTCTTAGTAGCATTTCTTTAAATTCAAAAATCCTATTATAAACAATCATCTCAAAAAATGCACCTCTGCATTTAGTTAACATGTAGAAGATATAATATGGCATTTCTAAGCACACCTAAATCAATATACTTGTTCTGAAAAATCAGACCAAGTTCAATTTAAATGTTATTCCCTTCCCTCTTTTGTGAAGTTCCAACAGAGAGTTCCAATTTTTCCCCCCTTCCAATCCTTTGGAAGACTGTGCATCTCTGCTCTGGAGAACAGTGGTCTCCATGCCCTTCAGTGCTTTTCCCCTTCCTAAAATATTTATGCTATTTTGGGGAAAATTCTTTCTAGATCCCAATATCCACCCTTTTTCCTTATCTGGAAGTCTTTTTTTCTTCCTAACATTAGAGAATTATATGGCATGATATGCTCCAGCTTTAAATGTGCTATTTCTGCCATTTTCAGCAGTAGTTTTTCATGTTTTAGAAAACAGAATAAAAAATATATTTACACCCATCATTTATCTTACACAGGTATAACCTTAACAGGATTAATGGCTGAAAAGAGTGAAGGACTTGCTTATGCTCCCAGGCCTTTCGTGAAAGCATGAAATCACCAGGTGGGGTTACATAGAAAAATGGTTCTTCAGCTATACAAATCATGTTATCTTTAGGAAGAGGTCTTGCTGATATTTTAAATTACCAGAATCAGACATTCCCAATTCTTCCTTTAAAGAGTATATAAACCTTAGCAAAAAAAAATAGTTTTAAATCTAAGTTTTTAACATTTTCTCTTCTCCACTTCCTGAAGCAGACATGATTTATAATTACTAGTACTGGAGTCTTATATCTCTAGAAATGCTGCAAAAAGCAGAATTAGCAGCAAGCTCCAACACATTTTCTGAAAATATATCTGAAAATTGCTTAAATCTCTACTTCTGCCAATGCATTAAACTCTCAAAACAGAGTTAACTTTTCTTTTGCTCTACACAGATGTAACCATTTCTTCAAGGAAAAGACTGATAATGGTTTCCTTCACAGTACAGAAAATTATGCTCTGAAAAACTATGAAAAAAGAATGCTCTGCTGACACTCAGAATGAAGACTGTATTAATTTGAGCAATTCCTTGCAAAGCTTCATGCTTCAATTTGCTTTTGCATTGGAAAAACATCAAAACCAATTTCTAAACCAAAATAAAAATCAACTAAAGTTTGAAAACTGTACACCTGAGCGAAGCACTAAAGAACTTCAAATAAAATCATCATTTAATTCAACAGAAGTAGTCTACAATACTCTTGTAAGTCTCAGATTTTGGACAGATAAAGCTGCCTCATCAAAAGTAAAATGGCTAAAGCTAGAGAAATTCAGTCCAGAAAAAATGTTGTGGATCTTTATATTTCTGTACCTAGATGATGCATTTCCCACCAGGTACAAGTGAGTTAACAGCTGTATTTAAAAAGAAATTAAAAACTAGTCACCAAAATACATTCTCATCTTCAAAGTCATTCTGTGACCTGTCTTGTCTTTGAACTGCTTAACAGAACTTCATCTTACTTTTGTTAAAAACAGCACACACCACAGTGATAAGGCATGTTTGTATCAGTAAGCAAGATACAATAATGGAGTGCAGGTTGCCCAACTCAGTCCCATGGCAGTGAAATTTAATATACTTTGTTTAAAAAAAAAAAAAAAAAAAAAAAAGACAAAAATCCTACAATAACACAAGAAGAAAATTGCATAAAATTCCATCCTTTGACTATTCAAAAAATTCAGCTCCACTTTAGAATCAAGACACTGCAATAGAATTAAATAAGACACGGCAATAGAACATAGTTTTCTATATATGTTGATTTGCAGATCCCAGGAAGTTTCCTAGAAGGTATGCAGACACTAGTATAGTGAGTTTAAACCTAAGAAAAATAAGGCCATTCTTACTTGTCTGAGAGTAGACCCTTTAATTATCCACATATATCAGAGGTCCACAGAAAACACCAAATTACAAAACTAGAGACCAAAATACCAGCCTACAGTATACAGGACTGCTTTTAAGCAATGTTACTACTCTCTACAATAAGCAGACATTTCCCTAGGCCTCTATAATCTTTAAATGTATTCTTAATATACATTAGTAATCATTCTCTATTGTATTCTATCTATTAAAAAAAAAACTTTCAAAACGGGTATGAAATTCTGACCATGTAAAGTGGGGAGGGATGGGGGAAGGTCTGACAGCTTGCTCAATTCTTGTCATTCTATTCTAATATGAAATGTCAAATGAAAACACTGCCTGCTACATTTTCCTCAAAAATGAGTAAGATAGCTACTTAAAAGTCATTGGCCAGGTAAAAATAAACTACTCTGGCCAAACGGCTCAACAACACCTTCTTATCTGGAGATACTTCAGTGATTTTTGTTTCACACACAGGCCTGAGTTTACTACATTGGCATGGCCAGAGAGGTAAAAATGCAAAAACAGAATTTCTTCTCTTTAATTTCAGTTCTGTATTTTCACATTCCCAGTTTCCCCATGAAGTTTAAACCTTTGCATTTTTAAACACAACCCAAATTCATACACACAAATTATAATGGAGTATAAAAGAATAAAGTACTTTACATTTCTAACATATCTATCCGGAAAACAACAATCTTCACTGTACAACGCACAAAATTTGGTTTTGATGTAGTTTTTTGGATTCAAAAGTTTTATCTTCTTTGAGAAGTAGTGTCAACACTTAACTGTCAAAAAAAGACCCATATCTTGCCAGTTTCACATACAATCACACTAAGCTCAGTACTTTCTGGAACAGTAGAGAAAGCATACACACAGAAAATCTGAAATAAAGAAATCTAAAAGCCAAAGGAAGGATAGGTTATCAAGGGAAAACTTAAGAGTCAGACTGAAAGTCTCATGCTACAAAGCCCAGGGAACAATCCTAAATAGTTGAGTCTCCTACGCCGCACATAAAATACACTTAAATTTAAGTCCTTTCTTCAAATTTTGCATTCCTAGCAATAAACAAATACTTGATCAAAAAACAATGTGAAATGAAAAGTTGACAAGTAAGATACCACAAGCCTATCTCATTTTATGCTCGCAATAAGGCCCTAACTCACTCCAGAACAGATGTACTGCATACAGAAGACAGGTAGTTACACACATCATTAAAAAAAAATCAAAATCTCTAATGCACAAAACTCAAGACAGGCCCTGCTCTACCACTCTGGCCACAGTAGAGAACTGCTTCCACAGGTAGGTGAATGGCCTAGCAACATTCCCTTTCTGCATCCCACAAAAGGCAAAGGAGCACTTGTACAAGAAGTTTCTTGGTCACACTTCAAAACAAACATGGAAGCAACCAATTGCAATATGAACATGTTTGCCAGGCAGCACTTAAAAGTCAATTAAAAGATGTACAGAATTTGGTCTGCTGCCATGATTTCAATGTTATTGATCTGATAATTTTAAGTTAAAATTTACTTGCAGTATCTTGCACTAACTTAAAACAGTAAGAAGAGCATCTTTTTTTCCCCCCTAAATTACCTATATATTCCTTCAGCTTGACACTTGCTTGATATTCATCAAGAGCTGCACATAGATTATAACCCAGACTGTTTTTTTTTACTAGAGTGAGTTGCTAATATAATTGTAATTCATCCTCACCGGCTGAAACACTGTCTCCTCGCTGAGTTTCACAAGGGGTCTGGTGGCCCATTTCTCAAGTGTATCAAGATCCCTCCTGACTATAGCGGTTACTGTATGTAAATCCCAACACCCCCAGCTGTCATCACCTTTTCTTCTCATCTCACACATGATTGAAATGGAAGCTTACTGGATTTTAGAGGCAAATTATGATTTAGGTGCCGTGTGGAAAAAACATGGCCATTCTGCTTCCGTTTGCCTATACTCAGCTCCTGATAGAGGACAACTCCACAGTTGCCTTCACTTTATCAAGCACACAAACAGCAGAGGAAGGAAAAAAACAAAACAAAACAAAGGCACAAACCAAAATGAAATCTCCAGGGAACCTTATGAGCAGTGTACAGAAAAACAACTAGAAGAACTACGGCAGTCTGCAGGACAAAACTCACTGTAGGGAAACAAGGCAATCACCATCTTTGATTCAGAAACAATGTGCTGAACTGCCGTGATAAAGAGAACATGAAGTTCACAGCTGTTGTAGAATTTTAAGACAACTTGAGTCTGTTCACACTATGAAATCAAAATATATATTTTAATATTTTTATATATTTTAATACATCAAAGTATTAAGTTCAAAGTAAAACTTTGAACAGCTGTAACTTTAACACTGATAAGAGGATACCAAAGCCTTTTTAGTAAGTTTAGCTGTTAATAACAGCCGTAATTCGTAACAACTTTAACTTCACCTTTCATAACTTTTATCTGTGGAATGCTTAACAAAAACATACTCATGACTTGCAAGTTTTATGTAAAAGAAATGTTGAAAGCATAAAAGGAAAAGAATTGAGAAAATCTTTACTACGTAACTGAAAGAACACCTTTTTTTTTCTTTAGCATTACATGGGCTACTCTTTCAACAAAGCTGCACTGTTAGCCATAACAGTTTCTCAGCCAAATAAAAGCAGAAAAGCGGTGTCTTAAGTTTCCATCACTAAGAAACTGAAGACAAGAAGAGGACTAAGAGCAAGCAAAACAGCACTATCATGTGTAATCACACGAAAAAACTGCCTTTATATAGGAAGTCCAAGGAAAAAAAAACAATTAAAAGCTAAAGATCAGTTGTTTTTCTGTAGTTATTAGCATTATTAATATACTGTTAATAACAGTAGTTATTAACAGTAGATTTTCTAATTCTCTCTTCAAAAAGATTTTATTCTTTAGCAGATACTTTTCAAAATGATGGAACTTTTTATTGAATTGGCTACTTTAATGTTCAAAGCAATTTCCACTCATTTCTACATTCTGGCTAATTTACACACAAAAGTAGAGGCTTTGAGAGTTCAGGGGCTCTGTTCCATAGCATTCTTCACATGTCAAGGTTACTCACATACTTCACGTAGCAGTGTTTAGAATCTTCTTTTCTTGTATTGGTTACAAGCACACTGCAAAATAAACACTGTATAGCATACTGTACCTGCAATCTTTTTCTTGCAATATCCAGAAAGAGATTTTTCATTGTTTTTGATCCTCCTTCGATAAAAATATGTAGCAGACAACATACAAAGATTTATCCAAGATGAAAGCTTACTGCTCCTCCCCAAACCAAAATCCAAGGTTTGCAAACAGTAAAATTAGCAGATATGCTTATAGAAAAATTGCAAATGAATACCTACAGCTGCTATACCCAGACACAGCTAATCAAGAGACACACTTATACAAGGATAGCAGGAGTGGAAAAGAAGGTTCAAACTTTACTAAATCACACAATGATTCTAAACGACCTTTATGGATCCTGCTAAAGAAACTCAGACCATACTTTGCACATTAACAATGCTCCCCAATGCAACAATTGATGGTGTTCCACAAAATACTTACTCAAGCAAAGCCTTTGCAACAGGCCCTAATAAGGTTAGGGATGCACTTTCATTTTACAGTCCCAGACACAACCTCTTGCTCCTAGTGACAAAGTTTTCAGTTGTAGCACATTGGTAATCTTACCAATACACAGTCTTTTTTGACTATGTAGCAAACATTCGCATTGGCTAACCACCAGATGAAACACACTGTCTTCCCTCATGAGATGCACTGTCAGAAAGTGATGAGGGGATTAAGAACAAAAAAAAGGAACCTGCATTCATTATTAACATCTCAAGAGCAAGGAAAACATTAAACTCTAATCAATGGATTTTCAAACTGCAAGGCAAGGTCCCACTCTGCTCCCACAAAGCTCTTTAAAATGTCAGATTTTAGAGTGGTAACAGGGCAAGCATACGACTGAGTCTCTTTCACTGTGATTTTAAAGATAAGCACAAATAACTACGATAACTTATGAATTATCTCAGCGAGACTTACTGGTGAATAATGAAAGGAAACAACACTCACCACTTCGATCAAGTATAATTTTGAGAGTGACATTATCTGGATAAAGGTGGAATTCAAAACTGTAGTTTCCCAACATCTGCTCCTTTTAAGACTTAAAAGTCTAGTACACATGAGCTTTGCCGCAGTTGGATGTGGAAGATGAATGTATAACCCCTCTATCTGTATGCTAGACTTGGTAGGTTAGAAAGCATTTTATGCAAGGAGGAACAAGCTTCTGATGATAATAAACAAACTGTGCTAACAATTGTTGTTTTAACCTCAGTGTTTCATAGAACTTTTGTTTAAGAATAGTTTTGGTAAGCTACAGTTCTTGCAGAGTTTTTCTTTAAAAGATGGTTATTTTGGAACACAGCCAATGTAGATGTTCTATATAAAGGAATTTAAAATATTATAACACTTTCTAAATTGATGGATGCTGTATGTACCATTTGCTCACATAACTGAAAACCCACATAGCTAATTCCAGATTTTAAAAACATGTCACTTTTTTGTTTTTTTATATAAACGTTATTTCTGGGATGATATGATGCCGTCACGTAGCATAAACGATCTACATCTGTTAGGTCACTTATTTT
This sequence comes from Rhea americana, assembly GCF_003343005.1. Lineage (NCBI taxonomy): Eukaryota > Metazoa > Chordata > Aves > Rheiformes > Rheidae > Rhea > Rhea americana. Next base: position 186,014 of record NW_028186389.1, read on the forward strand.
CCATAGTCATTATTTCTGAAAGAAATGAGAGGACAGAATCCTAAACAAAACTCAAGAAATTGAGCTCAAGACTTTTTGTAGCACTGAAAAAAACTAACTGCACAACTATTAAACTGTAGACTTTCCTCAGCAAGACACTTTTTATTTTGCTTGCTCAACATAAAGAGATCCAGGCCCAGTTCCTGAGGTTGTATCATAACCATTATAAAGAGAAGAAACAAAATTTTACCAAATATTAAATTCAAAAATCAGAACTGCATTAACAAATATGAATTGGAAAAGCACGCTTCCTTTTAATTGGAATTGCGCAGCCATCTCTTCCACAACTCATTAATGTCTTCTAGCCTTGCCATGTGAATAAACAGTTAATATTCTGATATTTAATATTAAGAAGCCATATGAATGTTGCTCAGAGACTATGCTTAAGTTTCTTTACTAAACAGCCTTTACATTGTGCATTTAGTACTATTCAATAAAAAAAAATGTATGTTCACCTTCTTCACTGATACATTTTTAGTAAAGGAAATCCAAGATCACATAGCTCAAATCTGCACAGTTCAGTGTAAGATTTACCCACTTATACAAAGAGTCAAGCTCCTCAAGACAATGACAATTTAGCAGTCAGGCACGTCACAGGAGAGCTTCAGTTCTGAAAGCTAGAGTTCTCCAAATATCTAAATCCCTTGCCATTTCTTTCCTACTTCATATTGTCTGCTTGAGAGTATCAGCAAGCTTTCCTGGTGAAAGCAGAAGTGCAGTCAACAGTTCTAGGCCAGTACCTTCACCTTATACCCTACAGAAAGCTTGAAGCTGTGGACCTCACTAGTGCTCAAAAATCTACAAAAAACCTTATTAGAAAAATAACAAGCTTTTTTTTTTTTTTTTTTTTTTTTTTTTTTTTTTTTTTNTTTAAATCAGGCTTAAATTTGATGAGAACACAAAAATGTTTGTGTCCACAGGTAGAAAGAGATTGCAAAAAATAAGGTTTGAAGACTGACTCGATTATTGATTTAACTCCAAACTCCATAGTTCAGGAACAGACTACAAGCATTTCGACATGAGCATACAGCATTAACTCTCATTCACTCACTCAGCTGTACAGTCCCCTGGCTTGCAGACTTCAGCAATTCATCATTTTTGTGTGTGTGTGACGTAATCATGAAATAGAATTTTAGTAGCAGTGTCATAGTGTCTCTCAGCAGAAAAACTTAATAGCTTGCTTACAAACACGCGCCAATAGGAAAGAAAGCATTTACAAAGTCAGATGGTTACTTCTAACTGAGGGCAAAGGGATGGGGGTAGGTGGGGAGAATGCTAGGAAGTGGTGCCGCTCATCATGATCAAACAGTTTAAATGCAGTGATAGTTACTGAGTGAACTTCAGCACTGTGGGAGAAACTTAAAGGACTGCTGAGATCAAGTTCCATCATGACCTGAACCCAGCCTAAAATTATGCTGACACCAAAAGAAATAATCCTGCCATGTTCCAGATTGTTTGTTCCTGTCCTGTATTACCCCCTTTTCAAGCCAAAATGAACATTCATGTGACCACACTGGCATCCACCTAATGAACTGATCTGTGTTAAGCAAAGCCCAGAGCAGTTCCTCAAGACAACTCTATACAGAGTTCTTGAATGCCCTCCACTGGCACAGAAACAAAAGAAGTGGCTAGAAGCAGAGGAAGTTACTACTTTAAGCAGCAATGCCAATTTAGATGACAGCAAAACTATAGTTCACAGGGTGACAGCATAGAGCTGCACCATTATGCAGCCCTCAGCCTGTAAGTCAAGTACGTGCATCAACTGGAGCAGTAACCCAGCTCAAAGTGCAGCTCCAGCCAAACTGAGATTTTTGGATGAATACTTATACACTCATGGCAAAATAAAAGCACTTTGTGTTGCCAAAACTTCACAATGAAGAATAAAAGTAAACCAAACCCTCAAAAATATTGCAAACTCCTTGTTATCCAGTGAGTGACTTCTCTTTAAAAAGGAACACATGAATATTTTATTTTGTAATACGTTTTTTGTGGATTTGGAGAAATAATTTATAATTGACCCAAGCAGATGGTCAATCCCACGAGAAATAGATGACTAATTCTTTCTACTAGGGTTGTTTTACACATTTCAAGATAAGCACACAAATATTTGATTAGTTTCAACTCATCTACACCCTTAGTTACAAAGTTGCTTTCAACTTATCCTGCCATACCCTCCAACACTTCAGTAAAGTTACAGGTGAGTGATAAGAGCAATCTAAATCCTGAGTTTATTCTATATGGTTCAGGCTGGCATTTACTTGTTCCTGTTTAACAAGACATCTTTATGAACAAAGTTTATTTTAGTAAGGAACAGCTACATAAATTCCTACATAAACTGGGATCTGTTTGTAGACCATAGCTATTCTTGCTACACAGAATCAGTCTGCATCCACATTCCTTCCCTTTTATAAATTGCTACAGAGTAGTAGTATCAGAGGAAAAAGCAGTAACAATACCAGTCAGCTTAGTTTCAAAGCATAAAATTAAGTCTTGGCATTCAGAAGTGCCTTATAAACTGCAATTGTAAACACTCTAAGCAAATAAGAAGGAATTGTACCCAAAAAAGTACAGCAGCTCAAAGGAATATATCAAGTCAGTAGTAGCAAACTTCATGAGTAAGGACTCATGGATTTAAACTCACATGTCCCTGATTTGTGCTTGAGCTATTAAGTACTACAGTTCTAGCCTTTGTTTCTGTTTTTTTTTTTCTTTAGAACAAGTTCCCTTCAGACTTTCAAATCAGCAAGCTAAAGCTGACTAGAGAAAGAAACTTGAAATAAAGACTTTTAAACTAAGCGAGCCACTTTTCTAATCTCAAGTGCCACAAAAAGACACTTCCACCATTCAATGACACATTCAGGCCTTAACTTTTCCCATCAAACTTCTAACCTATCACAAGCCTTAAATGTGCACTGCTGAAAAAATAGTTTTAATCAATACTTCACATCGCAGGACATGCATAGCTTTAATATTAAAGAATATCCAGTGTTATCAAAAGTACTATCATAAAACAGAAAAATTTTTTAACAAAGAAAGTAAGCTATATACTTGATATCACATTTTAGTTTCAGTTGTGAAACTGAATGGTTGGTACATCCAACTAGAATGCGGAGAGCAGGTTGAACCAGAAATGACATTCCATTAAATGCTGAGTAATTTTTAAATACCAGTGAACAAGAATGGATTCCTATGAAGTTTTAGACAATTTTAAAGATCACAGATTCTCTAAACTGAAGTGAAATGAATAATAAAAAAAAATGAGTTTTGATAACTGTTTTAGTTATCAAAAAGCCTATTTTGCTGATCTCACTTTCAGAGATTCTTCACAACAAGAGGAAAAAAAAAGTTGTTTTAACATTTTTCATCCTTCACCTTCTCCTCATCACCAAGCTATAACAATGTTCAATTTCACTACTTCCTCGTCCATGACATTTTTTAAATAAACACCAATGAAAATGATACATTTGTATTTTTAATCTGTATTAAAACTTCGTGCAATAACAGAATGATATAAGAAATTAAAATACTGCAAAGCATTTTTTTAGCACTATCATGAACTAATTTTGTAAAATTCACAAACATGTTACAGCTACCATTTTCAGCTTTTTTTGTAAAAAATGAGTGACTACTTTCCTGCACAATAATTTATTTGCCAAAATAAACTGTCAGGCAAGGTAAATAGTATTTGCATTTCCAGTGTTAGTAAAAATTATGAAAATTCCCTAGATACCAGCCCTGAGGTTGGCAGGTACAAAAAGTGAGATGTTTATGATGGAATCATCAGTAAAAAGTGAACTGTATTCCTTGTATATCCCTACTCACATCAAAAATCTCCGTGACAGCTGAGTTTTTTTCAGGTGAGTAAGACTAAGTATCTTAGAGATGGGAAGAAAACAGGGAGCTTTCTAATCCCCTTCCCAAATCAAGCACTCTTTTGCTACTGCAAAAAGGCACTTTTAATATCAAGATCAATTTCAGATCATCATCTTTAGTACTTCTTGTGCTGACCTCTGTTGCTAGCAGAAGCACAAAACTGATTAGAGTTTTTCAATTTTCATGTTCCAAACAGTCTAATCTTTACATCCATATTTTGGTTGCCATTCTGCTACAACTTGAAAGAGCAGAGATTTAATGGAGGGCCAACACTTCGGATAACAGAGAAAGACTATTCAGTGCCTGATATTTAGACTAAAAGGTTTTAGTAGCTACAGGAGTTTACCTTGTTACTTATATATGTGCTAGTTACAGTACCTAAAATTCTCTGCAGCTTAAGGAGATTTTTTTCCCACATATTAATATTTACATCTCAAATTTGATGCTTTTAATATAATTTTGTAGTTCCATCTATTTCTGAAACAGTAAAATGTAGCAGGATCATGTAAAGTCATATCTTCTAAACTGCATAGTAGCTGTGCAAAGAACTGCAAAAATACTAACAGCTAATCAATATAAAAACTTGCCAAATGTTTCTTTGCATGTTGAAGGTGTTAAAAGTAAATGTTTCAGTTAAGTTTCAGAGACCCTCCCATTAGAAATGCTATAGGAAAACTGAACAGATGTTAAGAATAAGATTTTGAAGGTTATTTTATGACCACCCATTCTTACGTTACAGAATAATGCCAGAATATTCTGACCAACTGTTGAGATGTAAATTCTATTTAGCTGATACAGAATTCAGGAGACAGGAACAACCAAATATTTGAGCACTGATACTGTGATATTATTTCTAAACTACATAGTCTGTCAAAGACATATAGTACTTCTTTCCTTAAAGGAACAATAGAGTAGCTCCTGAGTTATGAAAAAGTATATAAAAGTATAACATCTTTTGCAAAAAGAAAGGCAAGGGAGTAATGTCTACATAGAAAAATAGATACTCCTCAGAAATCATGACTGAGGATTTGATGAGGTACAAAAACAACAGAGTACAGAACTACTTACCCACGACTACTTTTTTAAGGCAAGAAGATGTGCTCAAGCAAGTACCGATTTTGCAAAACACTGCACGTCAAAGCACATAACCATCTAACCATAGCAAAGAAGCTATTAGTTAGTCAGCAAGAGAGAAATAACATTCATTTCAAGAATCTTTTACATTCACCCCTCCAGAACAAGCAAGTGCCTGCTGCACGTGGCTGCATTTACCCCAGAAGGGTCAGGGCTTCCCGAGTCTTCAAGCAGGCACAGCCTGATCTCTGCGCAAACCCAAGTCAGAGAGAGGAACAATAAGATTAAAAAAAAAAAAAAAAAAGGCAGGATTAAGAGTCTCGGGTGAGGCACAGCCGGACGCATACATCGCGGCATCGCGGGTAGGAGAGGGGACACCGTGCCCGCTCCCGGCTCCAGCTCTCGCCGCCGCCTCAGCTCCCAGCACACCCCACCCCGCGGGCCCGGTGCCGCCAAACCGGGCCCAGCGCGCGGCTCTGCCCACGGACAGGGCCCGGGCTCCCGCTTCCCAGGCCGCCGCAGCCCAGGCGGGGCCGCACTTCCGCCCCCGCCGCTCCCGGGCCGCGCCGGGGCTCGGCCCCTTCCCGACCCCGGCCGCACCGCTCCTCAGCCGCGGCCTAAAAATGGCGGAGGGAGCCGCGTTTCCCAGCCGCCTCACTCCTTCGCCGGCCCCGCCAGCAGCCCAGCACCCAGCCGCACTCACCGTCCAACTTGTCCCCCGCACGCCGACTCCGCGCCCCGGCGCCTCGCCGCCCGCCTCGTCCTCCAGGCCCCGGAAGCCGCCGCCACCACCTCACGAGCCCCCACCGCGCCCGGCCGCCATCTTCCTCCCCCCACCAGCGACCAGGGCGGCGCACGCGCTACGTCACCACGCTCCCTGGAGCGAGGGGCGGGCCCCGCCCCTCCAGGGGCAGCGCGGCGGGGGAGGGCGCAGGCGCAGCAGGGAGGGGGCGTGCTTCCTCCGCGCCCCTTCCGCCGCGAGGCAGTCTGCGCGTGCGCAGCCGGAAGCCCCGCCCCGCGCAGGTGGAGGCGCGAAGCGGCAGGCGCATGCGCGCCGAGGAGCCGGGGGCAGCGCGGGAGGCGCCGCGTCCCCGCCGCCGTCTGCAGCGGGCGCCTCGCCTGCTTCTGCTGGCGGCAGTTCCTTCACAACGCTGTCCTGCAAGAGTAGGTCAGACTATCGCTTCCAAAACGCGTTGCCGCACGCTTTCCACCTCGCCTAACTACGTAACACGAAGCAGTCCTAAAAGTATTAATAGTATGAGGTAACTAACACAAACCGCTCACAGACTAGCCAGCTGCTCGGCTCTGCCGTGCAACTGCATGCTACAGAGCTCTCTTAGGCACCTTCCCTTCCACTCGCACATCCTGATTACCAGATTTCAAGGACAACCATCAAGCAGTAACCTCAATGCTTATAGTTATTTATCTGTTTGTGGAGGATGATGCAAATCTCCTGAGATGGTTTCAGATCACCGAGCCTGTTATATTTATCCCCTGGAGTCTTAGAGTAGCTTAGAAATGTATCCACAATTGTCTTCCAATTACAATTATTATTTTGTTTTACCAAGAAGTAAGGAAGGAGGCAGAGACTCATTGTTTTGAATAAAATATGAGTTCTCATTAAGAAGAAAGGTCCTCTATGTTTTAAATAATAAAATTTCTTAAAGCTGCTTAAACAGAAATATTTTACAGGACACATTAAAATGAGCTACATTGAGAGCACTTACTGGACACCATACCCAGTATCAAAAGGGGCCACTGAGCTTATAAAATATGGATTCACTATATTGCTTTGCTCTGGTTTTGCTTCCTTATGTAATAATTATTCTTATCCAATTAATGCTACTGTGATTATTGGACAGACATGTCTGATTTACTGGCTTCCAAGAGACATAAAGCCACTGAAGGGCAGACATAAACGCTCTTCTTATGAGGCAACATGCCTCAGCTGTGGTAGCTCAACCAGTTGTGATTGAACAGCTTAGTCTTTCTGCACATCTCATCAACATTAAGTTTCAAATCAGAGTTGAAATAGTATTACATTTCTTTCCCTTTGCTGTGTAAGTGAAACTCTGTGCAGTATAATGCAGTAATGCAGTGACTTGACACAGCTGTCTTTCTCTTTGTCCCAGCTGTTCTTTCCCATAAAGATTTTTTGCCTTCTTCCAGGTTACTCTTTTTATTAAGGTCTCATAAATCAAATCAGAATACTCAAGTTATATTTACAAAACAGAGAATCTTAATTAGAAACACCTTTTAATTTACACTAAGCAATAATACAAAATTATTGAAGTGGTAAAAATCCACTGTCTCAATCAACTTAAAAAAAAATCTTAATCCTGATTCTCCCATCATTAAGCCTTCCAACAGTCAGTTAGAAGAAGTTTCTCCCTATCTTAGTAGTTCACAAAAAAAGAAGTCACATCTGCACTTTGCTAAAAATCAGAAACATGTTGATGATTCCCAAATCAGTGAGAGGGAACTGGAAGAAACCAATACAGGAGCCGCTATGAAAGGACATTTCAGGCTCTCTTCTTCTCACCATACAGGAGTCTTTACCAATATTATAAATGTAACAAACCAAAAGGGCTAAACTGATTTCCAGTTTGAATGCCTCTATGTACAACACCAAGCTGGAGTACTCTTCATCTTCAACTCCCTTTACTCAGCCTGGGAGCGACCGTATTGGTCCAGAGTGCCAAAACAATCAAAGTTCTCCAATTTTTCTGTTCATATGAAGGGGACGAGCATTAGCTTTAATACTGGAAGCTGCGTTTCGTCTGAATATCGTCAAGAATCTGCTGTAACTCCTCATCTTCAAATCGGCCTTCTAGGCTGGAAGATAAGACCAATGAGGGTACATTAAAGATTTTAGAAATATTCCCTCCCCCAAATTAATTTCAAATATCTGTAAGTGTTGACACCATCATTACCCACCTTTACGGTACCACAAGGCACACGCTGTAACATTACTGTACAGATACCACTGTAAGCCCTATGCTGGGCCTCCTCTCTCAATTAGAAAACACTATCCATAACTCTTTCCTGAACAATTTCAAATCATTGTATCAAAAAGGCAAGGCAGGTGCAGGTTTAAATAAATCTTTGAAAGAAGTCCATGTAGCCTCACACTCATAAACCGGTCGAGCTGACTATGAAATCCTAGCGTACAAGAGAGAAAGAGTAATTCAGATAAGTGTTTCACTTCTCTCTCTGTATCTCAGGCGGTAAGCCAGCAAATCAAGATAAGATAATGGAAGAAGTTGCTGTCCCATTGTACATTATCCACAGAGGAGTTCACAGGAGTACTGTGTCATTCACTTCAAGGAAACAAAAAATAGCTGGGTATGATCCTGCATTAAAACTGTTTATACTCAATCCAGTCAGCTCTACCTTCAGTATATTAGGGGCACTAATTATCGCACCATTATTAAGATTATCGCACCAACAGATCAATAGGGAGGTGAAGAAAGATGGAGACAATAAAGCTTTTCCATTAACACAGATGGACAGAAGTATCCGTCCATAGCTAGCCTTAGATGACAACAAACTATAAAGCAGTCTCTTCAACCTATATAAAAGCTCACCTAGGTATCAAAGCTTTGGCTTCTTCAGCTGTCTCAGGACACAGGTTAGCCAAACATGCCAATTCAAATTTATGGAGCTTTTTCTGGAGCAGCAAACTGTGGATAAAGACAACAAGGTAGCAAAATTACAAGTAAGATCAAAAAGAAAGAAAAAAGGGCCTAACTGAATATAGAAAAAATATCACAGCTATTAACCCCAATTCCACAGAATTTTTCTGCACCTAGTCTAGAAAATATTTTCATTTATTCCAATCCGCTGTCATTTAAATACTGATATCAAAGCCATTAAGAAGGCCTGATCTTAGACAAGTAAAACCCGCCATAAAAATTATGATCAAGTTTCTTTCCTCTCTAGAAAGACAAGATTCAGAATTCTGTAAGTCCAAATCAGAAAAATATCCATTCAACTCTACTTTCATAAAACACCATCAACATTACATAACCAAGTCACCTGTATAATCTTATATCCTAACTCCTCCACTCACCTACGAACACTGGCAATGGTTTCACGGTTTTTGAAGCGGCTGAAGCGGGCTGTGTAATTCAAAGTTTTCATAAACACTTCTGAGAGCTCCTGCTCATCTTCTGCACTTTCATTCTGTTGCTTGCGATGCTCAAGAAGCATATGTACTTCTGAATTCAGAAGAGTTTCCGCAGTTTCAAATTCTTCACGTGAATGAGTGAACACCAGCATAAAATAAGGCAAAACACGGATGAAAAATCAATTTATTTAACTTTTGTATACAAATCTAGCTTTGGACAGTAAGAAAACAATGTGTTTCATGTAACTGTGCAAGGTCTTTACATCAATTATTACATTGTGTTTTATAATGAAAATATGGAAAAATCATAGTATTTTGAGTGATGTTCCAATATATTTTTTTTTCTAAGCACATGTTTTGCGTTCACAGCCATAACCACCAGATTTGTCATATTTTTGCAACATGGTCTTCATCCATTTTTGGGCAGAACTTAAACAATGTATCTCATTGAAATTCTGTATTAACAGAAAAAAAATGTTAACCAATCTTTGCACTTTTTTTCCTTTTTAGTAGCTCAGCTCTTCTTGGTTTTGCTCAATCATAATCATCACTATATTTATTCCAATATTAAGGTCTTCTAATATGTTTCTTTCCATCAGCAGTATGAGCTGTTCAATACAGCAGGATCAGGGATGGCATTCCAGAGTGGTTTTTCAAAACTTTTTTATATATATATATATATATATATGTATATATATATATGTATATATATATATATATGTCTAACTTGCTAAAAAGGGATTGGCAACTTTCATTTTGTTTTGCATGGACTAGGAATGTCACAGGCTGGTCATGGGTAGCCTATATCTTTTAGTGTGAAAACATGCAAAAGAAAAGTCCTTCAGGGCTACCCTCTTCCTCATAACTCAGAGAAGCAGCATAATTTCAATTTTTCCTTTTCCAGGACATCTCTGAGGAGCAAACACAGCTCCAGAATAGATTTCTGGAAAAATTACTGTAAAAAGATCAATGGTTACACCTCAAGCTCTAGACAGGTGATTTCTAAAATAAAACTGTATCTTTGTGTCAACATATATTAATGAGAAACCGATCGTCACACCAAAAATCGAGAATCTTTTAACTACAACCCAAAACAAAGAAGTATCTTTTATTCTGGCATACGCATTTAATGAAGCACGTAAACAAGGAAAGTGTTATCCTAGCAATCGTAGGTTCCATAAACATATATATTTTTATCTCAGGTTCTGTAAATACATCTTTACTATCCCCACTTTTTAACGCTTGGGGATACGTAACAAGCAGCAGGGAAATCTGAGAGCTGAGCAGAGCTGGGGCAAATCAGCGAGCACCAGTCCCTGTCGGAGGGATCCCTGCCAGGAAATGGGGGTTCAGACCCTTACAGGGGCCGCCAGGCTCCACCCGGCTCCGCGGCAGCCTCCCGCGGGCCGCGCGCCTCCAACGGCCGCCGCCGGGCTCCAACGGCCGCGCGCCTCCAACGGCCGCCGCCGGGCTCCAACGGCCGCGCGCCTCCAACGCCTCCAACGGCCGGCCGGCCGCCCCGCGGTGCGCACCTTTGGGGAAGACCAGCTGCGAGGCGTCCTCCTCCACGTCGGCCGCCCGCGGGTCGCTGCCGCCCGCCGCCATCGCCTCACCCGGCACCGGAAACGTGCGCGCCCGGAAGGCGCGGCGCTCCGCGGCCCCTCGGCGCCCCGCCGGGGGGAGCCGGCGAGGCGGCCCGGGCGCGTGTAGGTGCCTAACCAGCCTAAGAGTCTTAAACTAATCGTCTTATCAGACCTCACTGTGTCATCCTGCACCCTTTAAGAAAAGCAAAAATAGACTGCGGGGGATTTACGATGAAACAGAAGAACTCCTCACAGACTTGCATCTGTGCCTCAGGGAATTGCTTCCTACGTGCTGCTGGAAGGAACGCACTGAGAATAAGCTGTAAGAATATATAGGGACCAAAACTTAGATCTTTAACATTTGTTGACTAGATAGAGAAGCATGGTGGAGAAACTCGTTGCAAACCAATTTGCTAAGTGGTACAAGCAGAAAGATGGAATAAAAATATCTTGGGCAACATCTGGCAAATTAAACCATTTCATTTACAAGAAAGCAAGGAAATCCATGTCAGATTGACAAGAGAAGCATATAAAATAACTGGGAATCCAGATGGCTTCTCAGATAACCTCTCTGCTGAGCTTGTGGAGGTTTAGGTTATGAATTTCTTTTTTTCTCCCTCTTTTTTTCCCAATTAGCTTTCTACTTAAGTGTATGAAAACTGAAACAATTAACAAAAAGCCAGACACTTGCAAGGGTTTAAAGGTACAGCAAAAGACGCTATTGTGAAAGATAAAGATTCATCATCATGGGTGGGTTTTGTTGAGGTCTGGCGACAATAGTCAGATACGGAACCTACTTCTCCATCTTTTTTTTTTGTAGAATTTCAAAAATACAGTTAAAGAACACAGGATTTTTGATCAGTCACTTAAACATACCAAATGTAACAAAATGCCTGTCTTTTCCCTTTTTAAAATGTAGTGGCTTCTTCTCTTATAATGACTGTTTAAGTAGCATTTATGAATTGAATTGGAAAAGGTACATAGAAAAGGATAATGCAATAGATTAATGTGAGTGAAATAGGATATGACCAATGAACATGCACAAAACTTCCTAAAATGAACAGATGCAAAAAAAATAATTATAATAATTTGGTCATTTTTTTTAATCATCTAGGAGCCACCACAATTACACATTCTAGGTCAAAAAGTATTGTCATTTATTGGAGACAGGGTATTAAGGGATTGTTGGTTAGACCCACCATGGCAATTTCTGTGTTGGCACAGTTTAAAAATAAACACAGTAACAACTGCAACAACACAGGTCTGTACAAAAAGCATTTATTTAAAAATCTCTATGCGATAAAATGTAGGAAGATCTAATAGCAAGGATGTTTCATTAACAGTATAAGCATAAACAGTATTCTGTAATATCCTTTGCTTTTTTTCTGTTTCACCAGGAAAAGAAATCCTGTTAGGATTTCTGTCCGAAAACAGTCCTGACTTGCTAACAGTCTATCTTACTTTTTCAGCTTTCTAGCAGTAATTATTTTTGTGTGGAGTGCCATCCCCCAACTTTTAAAAAATGCAAGAATTTTGACAGATCAAGATTAGTAAGATTAGGATATCAAAACTTTAAATTCTTTTTCATCAAGTCATCAGCATCTCTAGCATTTGATAGGAATAGATCAACACCCCCGTGGAAATAATTTCACCCGCTCTAATTAATGTGTGCCATAGTAACCATTATTGCACAAGATAAACATTTTTTAATTTGTGTTCCTTGACTATAATTTCATTAAAGTCTTCTATGTACAATTCTTCAAATTTATGTTTTCACAGCATTTTACCTTAATTTATTTTTACTTCTTTTAGAATTATATACTCAAAACTAGAATGAGCATATATTAGTAATATAAAGTTATATTAATATCAAATAATAAAATGATAATAAACCTCAATGTAAAAAAGGGCTATTGCAGAATCTGATAAGTTTAATATGTATATATGACATCTAAAAATACTATTGACTGGTTGTACAATACATAATTTACATCAGAATTCATCTGATTATAAAAGTAGTGAGGCCAACCATATTTAAAGAAAAACTATGATTTGACTGTCTGGGTATTGATCATCAGTTCATAAGGTTACATATTTATTTTAAGGAGCATGCTAACAGTAGGCTTCTGGGCTTTCTGTGTTTTGAGAGCAATCATCAAAACATATTCAAAGCTCATCTTGTCACAAATTGTTGCAGAAACAGTTTGTGAACAAAGCTCAGTATCTCACTGATCCATGTACTACAATTCGAGAGCAGAATTTATAAGCCAGAGAAGTATATCAGCATAAATATGGACTGATTGAAAACCAAGTGTTTTGGTTTTAACCTGTATCTTTGAGAAGGCAGTTTTTAATATAAACCTTGTATAAAAATAGAATTCTAAATTGTGAATAAAAATGTGCAAGTAATCTTAATTTCAAGTATCTTTAAGAGGTTTCTCCTCATCTTTTGTAACTTGTTTTTAGAAGAAAGCTAATGCTAAATGAGTAATTCTTCTTGTTTATTATTTCAAACAGAAGTGAACGTAGAAGAAAGTGTTTTCTGGAGAATTATCCTGGTGCTCTACATTTATTAGAAGCTGAATTATTTAGTATGCGATCTTGTGTACATTTGCTTCAACCTGAACTCATCTTCCCAGTGAGCTGCTGAAGGTTACTACAGTCACAGTGATACCTGCATAAAAGAACCTCTGATGAAAAGTACTGGACAAATTTTAGGCCAGACTGTTTAAATGTGGGGGAAAAAAAAAAAACAAAAAAAACAAAAAAACAAGTAATATATATGCCAAAAAAATACACACAGAAGTCACTATATTCTAGTTGGCACAAGTTGAAAGAAGATGCTTTGTAGCTTATCTGAGAACAGTGGATGCTAGTTTTATGGTTGACCTCAGAATTTAAAATTAGTCACGTGAAGCTCATCTTAGCCAGAGTCTTCATCCCACTTTTCATACTGCTTAAGGAATTTACCTTCTAGCTTCACTAGTACCAGAAGCATATTTACTGCAAATTATTTTTTGTTTTTGCCTACTTCATTTCTTAAATCTTCCTGGGAAGTCTAATTGGTAGATTACACGCTTTTTAGAGTTTCAAGTCAGTGAGCTTCCCAGGCATATTTAAGTCGAATCATCCCACACACACTTTTTTTTTTTTTTTTGGTGTGTCGGGGGGTATTATACCTGTTCTTCATTGATAGCCATGGCTGCCCTTACCAAAAACCACGAACAGGAAATGTAGGATCCTTGCCATAGATCAGAAATGGGCAATGGGCAACCTGCAAGTGTATGGAAAATATGTTTAAGCTTACTTTAAAACTATTATAATAATTCAATTGATCTTGTCCCAAAGCAAACATTCAAACAGTTAGCAAAAATCTGAAAGGATGGAACTTTTCTTCCTGAAATTAAGTTATTTTTTAAGATCACTTGAAGACAAAAAAACAAACAAAAAACACTATTGGCAGTTTAAACTGGATCTACAAATTCAGCATGCTACAGAATTCAGCATGTAGGAACCATATATGACACATCATGACAGCTAATGGAATGGGGTTAATGTCAGATTAATGTTTTTCAGGATACTTTGCTACACATTAATAATGAAAAGCATTTAGATACAGTTTTTTTAAAATTTTCTTACTATCTCCACTTCCTTCTAGTAAGCCAGTCTGATTATTTTTGTGTTCCCAGACAGCTACTAGCCTATGCTGAAAACTTCCATGGTCCTAAATGGGAAGGGTATTTAGAAGCTTGGTATTCATACATAATGTAGTACATTTTTTGTCTCTTGATGAGCAAGATTTTGTCTTGCTCCCCATCAAGGCTGTGAGAAACCACATAAAGAGGACAGTACAAATAATCTTTATCCATTATGATTTATTCTCTACAATACTTCATTAGAGGATAGAGTTCAATTATTTACACTCAGAAGTTACTATATAGGTAGGAGGCAACCAAGTGTAATACAAAGAATTGGTCTGACATCTCTGCACTGAAGGTCAAAAGAGGTCTGCTTTAAGAAAATAAATTAATCCCCTCCCCCCCCCCAAAAAAAAGAAGAACATGTAGGTCCCAGAATACAAACAGAAAACAGTACTAATAGTCAGTGAAGAATGCAGATGTTAATGTACTATGAAAACAAATCATCCTGTGCAAAGGTTAAAATGAACCCTTAGATTTTCTTACAGAGTACTTTTGTTCTTATAAATCGTAGATATGTGATACTTTGACAATAAAACCTTTCCAAAGTGAAATGGCCTCAGTTGAGATTGACTGTTTAACATCAGGAAGAAAAGGTTAAGAACCTCACAGTGGAAACATTCCAACACTGACAGACTCCAGTGATCAAAGACATTCTCCTGTATTTACTGTAAAACAAAGACAATTCATAATTGCAGTAAGATTATTTCTCAGCTGTGGTTGTCATAAGAATAAGCCCTTCTAGACCATAAGGCACTTGCTACTAAGGATGAGTTAAATCCATAGCAAACCGGGTGAGAACTGCTTTGAGAAGGAACAGTTCTAGCCTGCTGTCCCAGCTAAATAACCACAGAGAAATTCCTAAATTGCATTGGTCATTGATTTTGGCTGCCTCCATCTTTAGGCAACTGAAAATACTTTTTTTTTTTTTTTTTTTTTTTTTTTCATCCTTATGCATAGCTGCCACATAATGATCTAGAAATGGGATTATTTCTGAGACCCACCCGTCCCTTGTCAGACATTTTTCTGAGATGGCTGAACTATTGACACACTTTTCAATTGATTTTATAGCTGGATCCTTACGGGACTAAAGCTGAGAGCGCCTGTTTCTTAGGCAGCAGACCAGTATTTCTGATCTGCTAGCTCCTCTTCTCACTGCAAGAAGACAAGAACATGGTACATATTTAGAGGCTTTTTTTTTTTTTTTTTTTAAAACAGACTGAGTGGGGAAATGGAAGTGGAAGGGGATAACGCCTCCCCAGTCCAAAACCATCCAGCCCACTTCAGACTTAAACCAACCAAGTCACTCAATCCTAAAATTCTGTTCTTTAAAAATGACAGCTAACCCTCCCCACCCCACCTCTTAGTCATCCCCTATTCAAATAAGTGAAATCAGGAAAACACTATACACTGTCGAAGACACAGAACAGGGCAAATGTTTGAAAAAGAAACAATAGAATTGAAAAGCCTGGCACTATATGCCTGCATGACCAGTCTCACTGAGCGTGCTCAGGGGTGAAGTTTTAGCACCATTTTTTTTGCTCTTTTAAAACCTTTTAGAAATTAAATTCTAACATAGAACACTTGGAACGTTAATGAGTGTAGCCCTATGTATACTGTTTGACAGCTGAAAGGTGAGTGGTATGTCCAAAGCTGACCCCACCCTCCCCCATCACTCCAGGGCACCTGGGAGAGTAATTACAAACCACTCGAGTTTGTAACAAGACTGATTTATTCTCAGCAGCAGGAAATCATGAAACAATCCCTTAATCTTCAATTGCTTTTCAACAACATCACAAGGGAAAAGTGGCAATTTGTAAGAATGACCCAGTACAGGAGGAAAGCTGGGTCGATATTGCACCGTTATCCAGAATAGGACCCCCTCCTCTCCCTCACGTCTGTATCCCCAGCAGCAGGAGAACACCACACCGCTATGAAGCAAAACTGCAGGATTCTGTTCACTTCTCTAGAACCAGAAGGAGCAGCAGCATGCAGTTTTGAGGTTTCTATCCAGCCTGTCCCCTGTAATGCCAGGGGAGAACTCATCAGAACTTCAGGCTTAAACACCAGCCAGCTTTAAAAGCCATCATTACCACACACAAACAAACTTCAAAGATATATGCAACCAAATAGCCATTACTCTGCTATGCACTTATATTTTCTTTCCTCATCATTGCTGACCCTTCAAATATTTGCAAAAAATCAAATGTAATTTTTAAATCCAGTGACCTCATTGAGGGGTTTCATAATTTACAGTTATGACATCCCTCAATGACTCTGAAGAATGACAACTGGATAACTTGTATCTTTCTCTTAGAAGAGAGTATTTCTTGTAATCATCAACGACGGGAGAAGAAATACACAATGCACATGAGTTTCATACACTTTGGGTAATACAGATCCCCCCTCCCCCCCATTGCCTTGATGTGGTAACGACTAAACTGTGTAAGATAATAACTTACCAGCAAAACTACATAGCTTTATTCCATAGTCCTGCTATAAACTGGAATACTGACAATTCTCAAGATCCATAGTCACCCGAGAGAAAGTGGCTGTCCTATAAAAAGGAAGGTCCCCGAGACTGTTTGCTTAAGTTAAACAAATTTCAGTCACTAGTCTCACTGGTATGACTACAGGCAATGCCCTGCAAATCCCTCCCCAACCCTAATCCAGTCAGGCTCCGTTACAAACATTCGAACACAAAACTTAGTAGTAACAGCAGTAACAGATAAGACTGTGCAGGGCCACCCAAGGACCTGGTCCTTCATGTAAACAGCGTTTAACATTTTGCTCTCTTACAGGCGTAACAGCATTCTGTTTCATAGCAGGCTACATTACAAAGCACTGTCTAAAAACCCCGCAAACTGTGAACCAAATGGAGTTCTAGAGAATCCAACCTACAATAGGATCTGCGAATTAAAACCTTCTGGGGTTTACTTAAATAATGGATTCATCTACAATGCCATCCAAAGGTTTTTCACATCTTTAAGAGTTTTCTGTCCATGAGGATGGGGTGCTATCCAGACGTTCAACCCTCCCCATATCATAATGTCCACCTGTGATGTGTGGGGACTGCAATCAGCTCTTGGTACACAACAGATACCAGAGGTTAAAAAAAATTAAAAATAACCTAAAAAAATGTTTTGTTGGACTCCGTTGCCCAGGCTGCCAGGGGAATGCTCCTACTTGATCTGGGGGGCTTCCACAACAAACAACTCAAGTTTCCAAAGTGTCGGTAACACACGAGAACAGATCAATCTGAAGTGGCACTTCCACTCCTAGAGGTCTTCTGCACCTCATGACAGTTCCTAGACACGGAGCCCCAATCCAACTGAACCCCCGTTCGGAGGGAAGGCTGAGATAAGGCTTGGGCCCCTCAAGTTCTGTCATGCTCTCATCCTCCCCCCAGGTCAGCTGGAAGGCAGACTTGGCAACGGAAGCTAGCATCATAAAATGGTGCAGTAATAGAAGTAACTGGACCAGGAAGAAGAGGCATCTGCCCCAATGATGTCGTAGCCGTTGGCAGCAACTGGGGGGTGGGACTGGTCATGCAGCCGTGTGTCAGGAGTAATGATTGTAGAGGGGAGGGGCATGAAGAGTGCCATTCTGGAAACAATGCTGACGGGAAGCCATGTATTCTGCATAACTGATTGTCACCTTCTCACTGCGGTACCTATGGAAACAGCGTAAGAACACAAAAATGTAAACAGCTTATGCAATACAAAGAGACTAGACAAAAACCATCCATCCCATATCACCTGTTAGCTCACAGCCAATAATGACAAGGAAGCACACACTAATTAAAAAACAAACAAAAAAAAACCAAAAAACCCCCACCAACTTTGTATCATCCCGTGCAGTAGACTGGATAGACAACCAGTCTGAAGAGAGAACCTTTCTAAGTTTGAATTACGTATGCTTCAATGTTCCCAAAACTGAGCCCAAGGCAATCATAATTCAGGTGACTCCTGAAGTGGCAGTTTGGGCACAGACAAAGCACAATATCAATCTGTATTCTTTTTGATCTTGTGTGGCCTGAACACATTACAGTTCATCCACATACATTATTTACCTTACATGACATTTACAAATGTTACACTTTCAGCCTACACTTCTGATCTGAAAGAAGCGTAACAACTTACGCCAAACAGAAATAACTTACATCACCCACAAATCACCACAAAATACAAATGTAAAAAGACAAATATCAGCTAACCTGGTGAGTTTAATTGTTTTCCTAAAATCATTAGTAATCGGAGCCTTAAAGCCACCTTTCCTGAGTAAGGAGTCTATGGTCTGGATCTGATCCCAGTCTGTTGAAAAACAAAACAAAAAAAAAAGGGGGGGGGAATTTTCAATATAGAAATGATGTTGTCTCCTTTCCTTTGAGCTTATAAATACCAAAGGTGAACTGGACACACATAGCCTTATGCATGCACACTATCTGCACATATCAACCCTTTTTAACTCCTACTGGAACATTTTCCATACGACCTCTCCTATTATGAAGGTCTGCACCTTGCTTCTACTGCAGGCACTTCAGACTGTTTTACCACGTGGCAGTCAAGTTTAGCTCTCTAAACCTTAAAATAAAATGATACTTAGCTCTTTACATAGACAAACTGGGAATCAGCCTGATGCTCTAGTGATAGCACACTGCACCGCTATGTGAGATCAGAGTTAAAATTCCTACCTTAGTCTTTTGCCCCAGAGCCAGGAGGATTCGACAACTCCACTCTGCTAGGTGGAGAAAAGGAGGCAATATTTTGAGCAGTTACCATGGCGACCACTACTAATTTGAGTGGAAAGTGTGCTCCAGAGGGGCCCTGTTTCCTGCCCTCATCTGGAGGGCACTACTTTAGCAACAATGAGGAGGAAAGGAACTCTCGTGTTGGTGCTGCGCAGCCTGCAGTTACCCTAGTTGGTGGGAGAAACATAGAAGAGGAAAGATGCAATGCTGAATGAAGCTGGAAGGTCCATACTTTGAGATACTCTATTTCTTAAGCCCTAGAACATGCTTACACTAGGATACAACTGTGCATGGATATGGCATGAGAGAAAGGGCAGATGAAAACCCAACAGCAGCTGTATCAGGTGTCAGTTATCCAGATTAAGCCTGCTGGCTCCATTGCATTACTATAAGGAAAGCATTGCAATCCAAATTCAAAATCCATAGATTTAAGTTACCCAGTTCTGTGATCGAATGCACTGATATGTTTGCTTGCCATCTCAAACCCACCTTGTTCCTTAGCAACCTCAGGTAAATACGTGGCTGTGCGTTTGACACCTTTCTCATTGATGAACTCTATTCTGATCCCATGGATCCCAACCTATAGATGGAAATGAACAGCCAAGTAACAGGTGTTTGCTAGGACTGAGTCCATGATTGATTTGTTATTATCGCAACACTGCAGTACCTCTGTCTCACTGGCAACTTGGCTCTAGCTTTTGCCTGGGTAAGTGACATTTTCCTCCCTTCTCTCAGTCCTTGCCAGGCAGCCTAATGAACAGCTCTCCTAACAGCAGTGTCAAGGACCCCTGCCTCCTTTCCCAGCCCAGCCCAACCAGTCTCCCTGCCATTTCTCCTGAAGTCAATCAGGTACAGATTTCTGACAGGATGGTTTTCCACCTCTTACCCCGGGCCCAGAAAGACAAGAATCTCTGCACAAAAGCCATGCCCAAATTAGCCCAACCACAAAGTCTATTTAATCCTTCTTAAACTAAATATGTTTTCATGCACAATGTGCTTAAACTTATCCACATCTTAGGTCTTAACTACTACTTTTATTCCCAGCTTCTATTCACAGCACCAGAATACTTCCCAGGTTTCTACTTACATATGTATCTAGATTTATCTCCTGTTGGCTTAAATCTGTAAAACACTTGTTTCCCTTTTATTCCCACTCAGATCCAACCCAAACCAAACTGTTAGCCCATCATCTTCCTCCCTTCCAGTGTCCCAACCCCATTTCTTCGATTCCCAGCTATGGCCCCCGTCCAACCCCTGCAACAAAGGAGACACATTACCATGTACTAACCCGAACCCGAACGGAACGAGAGAGTGATGCAGAGTTCCAAATGCACCTGTTCTCACCTCCCAGTCCAGGTAGTCATTGGCATCCTCAAAGTTAGTGAGGAGGGAGACAGAACAGAAGAGTTTGGGCAGCTCCTCGCGGGTCAGGGGGGGGAAACGGCTGTCCTTAAGTGCACTAAAGGGAACAAAAGACATATTGCCTAATACCAAACATCACATCAAAATGTGAAAAGCTCAATTATGCCCTATACTTGGGCCTTTCAGAGATTATGGTGGTTAATTCAGCTTTGATTATGCCTCTGTAAAATATTTTTATCTTTGTTACTGCAGAGAAAATGGTTTGCATCTATTCACAATCTAATGAACTGTAATATGCAAACAGTAGTGCAAACTTCCTTATGCTGTCCTCTACTTAATGCAGTTGGAGAGAGATTATGTGCTATGTGAGACATCAAAACTATTAGTATGCAAGACAGATTTGACATTAGCTTTAAAAACTCAACCAAAATTCACCTGCTGCAAATTCACTAAATCCTGATCTATTACTTCATCCTAACTACCATACTATTCTCAGGTTTATTTTATTGTGAATCATTAAATCGAACCTACGTCAATTCAATAAAATCTCTCAACCTTGAATCTTTATAGATCTTGAGCAAATTAAACCAATTCCAGATTTATTTCATTTTCGACGTAATTACCTGGTTAATGTGTATTCCCTGAGTCCTGAATGAAGATTCATGGCTGAAAAGGTCCCGATGCAGCCACGAAGCCGCTTGTCTCGCCCCGTCTTCCACGTCACAAAGAGTGGACTGGAAAGGGAAAAAAGACAGAAATACTCCAGCCTCTAGAAGTACTTTTTGGCTTAGGGGAGCAGATGTGCATGCATTTGCTTTCTCTACTCCTCTCTAATAAACCCCAATATGTATTTTTTTTTCCGCCTGTAATCTAGCAATAATATTCTCCTAAATACAAGAAACAATCTCCCCCAACCTTTTCATCATTTTCCTTTATCTCCACCAGTTTCCAAAACCTTCATGGACAGACCCTTAGCTGTTCTCTGATGAATAATACAGTTACCTAACCCCACAGATTATCTTTGTAAGTAATGGTCTCCCTTAGTAGCATCCACTAGTTTATATGATAACTCATACTGGAATTAATACAAGTGATGTAAATAAGATTAGTTATTTATAGTAGTACCTTTGAACCTAAAATCCCCAAGCATTCTAAAAAGCATCTGTAACTCAGGCTTGTGATAGAATTTTTTTTTTTCCTAAGAGTTAAAAAGTAAACTTTTGATTTTCCCCTCTGAGTTACTTCCATGAGGATCCAACTTTCAGGTGCATCTCTTCAGCTCAGTCTATGTTCACATCCCGTTTCACTTACATTTAATTTATATTTACACAAATTCTCTCCTGTTGAACGGACATCCAAATCACTATATTGTTCCCACTCAAACATCCCACAGAGATTTGTATCTTCCTCGCTATTATCATGGATTTATAGATATAACAATAGATTCTCAAATATGAAAAATCAGCAGGCTCATTTCAACCTGATAAGCCAAAAGCCATAATTAAGCCAAAACCAGCAAGTTCAGAACAGCAGCATTCAAAAGAATTCTGTAAATAGGTAAAGAAAACTGTGATTATTAAATGTAATACATTCGCTTCTACAGAAGTGAGTGAAATTGCAAACAGCTGTAGGGAGAAACAGTAAAGAAAGGACACTGGTGGTTACAGATCTACAAGAACGTCTGAACATCTGGAAAATTGTGCGAGGCAACTGATGATGCTGATCTAATTCTAAAAGCGAGGAAGCTAATCTTATTTTTTCAGATGACAGCACTGAATACAGTAAGTGATAGTTTCTAATCCCAACATAAACAAGAAAGTTGTCAAACTTCATGAAGTTGGTCATCCATGATTCTAAACATAAGACTATGGATTTCTGATTGATCTTTAAGAGATAAAGATACAAAACAGTCTTAAGAAAATCATTTTCTGAAATTAAACAAACATTGCCAGGAGTTGTAAAATATGAAGGCAGAAGGACTGATTCTACACCAGAGCTCAGAAAATCACTTTGTTCAATTTTTCAAGCTCTTGTGAGCAATATATGTTTGTTGCAGTAAACATTACCAAAAATCCTAATAGATTCCAGTCAGGCAACAAAAATAACACAAAGAGTAGATGACTTCTCCAGTACAGACAACACAGCTTCTTATTTAAATTGTAGTGACACAGCAATGCCCAGTGATGCTCCCCATAGCAACAACTGAATTAAAATACCGGATCACAGGATAAATCCATTATTCAGGATCTAGTTACCAACACTGACCAATGGCAGAAGCATTACCCAAACAAGCAAATAGCCCTCAGGTGATAATTGTGAAGAACTTCTCCCACAGAGGAAGTGGGAACATTCTTCCACAATCATCAACCACCTAATGGTTGGCCGAACAAGAAGACAGAGGATTTACTGTTCTAGTTTTCTGACAACACTTCAAGGCACTTTCAGGGTATCGTTCCTCTATATTACCATCCAGCTCCCATGTGTTGAAATAGAAGACAGAAACAAAGCATAAAAAAGATTTGAAAGCTTACTGGAAAAAGATACTAAACTTACAAAGAACATTTATGAGAAACAGTACTGTTACAAGCCCAGTGGAAATTTAGCTTAATCTAATTAGAGTTTTGGAATCATTACTTAGCCCATGTGACATTCATCCCAAATAGAAAAGGGAAGGGAGAGAATGGAAAGCATCACTGACAGAATACAAATTTAAGTCAGTTCCTTCTCTTCTTGGATTCAAATTACAGGTTCACATATCCAGTTCACCTCTTTTCCCTTCAACAACAACAAAAGTTTCCATTGAGCTGTGATACAGCTTTATGCATCTATAATAGAAGAGATATTACCAGAAAGGACAGGATAATTACATTCAGAAGGCTGTCATATTTTCAAAGATAGCATGTTTTTGACAACTTTTCATTTCAGTCATAACAACTAAGGCATTAAAAAAGTATATAATTTTGTAGAGATATATAAATTCCAGTATTACAAAGTTTTTCATTGTGGAAAACATATTTCTTTCTGTATGTGAGGAACAAATGAACTTGGTAAATCACAGGTGCAGCTCACATAGTAACTATTTATTCCATAGTCCCTCCCTGAAAAGTATATTTTCCAGATGTATTGAGAAAAGTCACAGTAACTTTTCACCCATATTCATCCAATATCACTTACCTATACTTTTCAGTCATATTTGAAATGGATTATGGCAATCATTTCTCCCCCAGCCACAATATCCTATTTGTGTGTCTTTGATGAGAGTTTGTGGAGCTCAGGATAGGAGATTTTCAGCAGCTAAAAACTATCTTCTCCAATTGCAACTATAAAGGGAATTTTAAAGTAACAAAATATAGTTTGTCCAACTCAGAATCCAGCTTGTACGAGGGGAAAACGTGTTACTTAAGGTACAGATTTAATGATCCAAGTATTATTTGTCCTAGAATCTAGAAGCTTGTATGGCATAGGTTTTTACCAGTTTGTAAGATCTACTGGTGAAAAAAATCAAAGACTGAAGTCGAAGAAGTAACTAATTAACTACTTGTACGACATTCAAGTAAAAAATTGCCATTTGTTCAGTAACCTGAATAACAAATGGATTTTTTTTCCTTTAGCAAGTTAACTCAAACGTAACTCCTGCAATGCCACATTCTCTATGTTGAATTGTGACCCTCATTGCTAACATGTATAAAAGCTCCCCTGCTCTGCGGGTAGCTATCAGCTCCTTAATTCCCATCAAAATTGTTTTTCATGTACACATCCTCACAAGCTGGTAACTGGAATTACTCATGACATTCAAGTCCTAACACTGAACTTTTACGCTTCTGTTATTAAAATGTTTATGCAGGATCCTGGCCTTCATGACTGTGTCCACATTTACTTTAAGATCTTTATCTGAGAAACAGGTGGGGACAAACTTGTGCACCTTTCTTTTCCCTCCATCTCTTCTGTTTCTCCAGAGAGTTTGGCTACTTCTGGCATATACCTTTGTTCTGTTCCACTAGCTCTCAGAGTGACACTAACTATGTTACAAAGGACAACAATGCAAATTATTTATACACTTATATTTCTCTTATATTTGATAATGTTTGGCTTTCTGTTCGCTATATTACCATCTCAAATGTGACAGTAACATCTCTGTGCGCCGCTCTACAAGAAAGCCAAATCCCTGCGTTTCCCTGGAGTTCTTCCAACTATTTGCTACAAGCAACAGCATAAATGCTGAAACTCAAGAAAAAAAAAACACACGTAGGCATTCGCACAGAGGGAAAGGAAAAAAAAAGAGTTGGTTTTGTTACGGAGTGCTGATCTAAGAGACTTAAGTCATCAGCACAGAAACACCCAATAATGAAGGCTTTTAAACTTTTAAAATCTAGGCATAAAATCCATACAACTGAGATTCCTGAAAGAACACCCCTTTTTGAAACTAGTTAACAAAAACAACAGAAGACTGCTAGAAAGGTCTGTTAAGGCCAAAATATTGAAGCAATATAAAGTTACATTCCTTATTGTTTTAAAAATAGAACAAGGTCGCTTTGTGTTTCAAGCGACAAAATAGTAAGTAGACTAATGTATCCTTTTCTAAAAGGAGCCTAATTAGATCATGTACGAAAAAACATCAGCAGAAATATTTAGGTCTGAAGAGTCCCTAGACTTATTCTGTATTTTAGTTGAGTATTTCTCCATTCACTTGTCTTTACAACCTTACACATCTTAGTCCACAGCAGCATTCAGAATGTGCATCCATAATCCTGCTAGGATACCGGCTGCATGGAGGCACAACCTACATCTGGCTAATTACACATCAACAGCCGATAAAGTGGGGAGACATTCAACAAACAAAATATTTTATCTATTGTCCCGGAGCTGGCCCCTCGAGAAGGCTCACTCAATATTTTAATATTACTATTTCCCCACCTACACATTCAGCCCTTAGAGAAGCATTAGCTAAATCTCAAAGCGAAATGCCCAAGTAACATCTTCACAAATCCATTTCCTGACTTCTCATACAAACCTCCTTTGCTCTTAACCCTGACATTGCCATTGAATGTTTACTCTCCACTTCTTTCCATATGGTCCAGATAGCACTATCTCCATAATACAGCCACATTTTTAGTTTCACAATTAGCAAACTTTTGTCTTCCCTCCCAGCTAAACCCATTAACTTGGGACTATCAAACACCTTTGTGAGCATCGTTGTCCAGTTCTCACTAGCCCACCATTTGTTTCAGGGTCAGCCATGAACTTCTCTCAACCTCTTAAATCTATTCCCTTCCACGCTGGTAGCCAAAAGAAGTCTCTTCCTTCAACTCTTTACAAATTTAGTGCCTGGCATTAGAAGTCGACCCCCCTTCAAACTAGTTACATTATTTTACTGTTTTTTGAAATCTTTCTGATTTCAGTTTCACTCACTTTTTTTAGCACAATTTTATGATAGGCATGGTGCAGTTAGTTCCTTCCAGAGTGAGAACTTTTAACAGAGCCTTAGCGTGAAGTGGGTTTGCACCCCTTGATACAGTATGCACCATATCAGGCAGCACGCCAGATAGGGAGCTGAAGAAGCACCAGACTTCCTTGTGTATTAGCCTAGCTCTCTTTCCGTAGAGCTACGCTTGTTCTCTACTTGCCACCACTCTTCAAAGCTCCACACATTTCCACCAACAAATACAACAGAATATTTTTACTCTTTCAACCATTTTACAGCATACCTTTTTGTTCCTGATAAACCAAGCTAGAAACAGAATATTCCCTTTCCCCTCTGGATACCCATTTTCTTCTTACCCAGAGAAAACCCTTCTCCCTCCCCAGTCAAATCACAGCTCTAGGTGCTGGTTCCTCAGCTTTCCTCCCACACATGGATTTACTCACTAGGGGTCATTGGTAAATCGAGGAAGTCGTGGCTGAGGGAAACCATAGAGATGACAGTAGAGTACATCAAAGCAGTAGCAGCACATCTCCGCTGTCACCACCAGGTTCTTGGTACTGTTGGCAGTTCCATTGGGCCGGGTAAGTGGGCTCAGAGCTCCTGAAGTGGGATTCATTCGAGTAATTGGGGAATTTCCTGGGCCCAAAGTCAAGTCAGATACGTTCTCCCTTCCATTATTCCCGTCTGTATGCTGGTGGTTCTGAAGAGGACCTGAACTGGAGCCTGGTACAGTTGTGGCCTGATTCCCATGACTGTGGGTTCC
Source organism: Rhea americana (assembly GCF_003343005.1). NCBI lineage: Eukaryota > Metazoa > Chordata > Aves > Rheiformes > Rheidae > Rhea > Rhea americana. The sequence goes on from NW_028186389.1 coordinate 212,707, forward strand.
ACTCCCAGACAATTTGGGTTTCTTTACCCCACAACAGCCAGCTGCCAGCTTGGGCTCAAGTGGAGGAACACAGCGTCTTTTTCCCATCCTGATTCAAAGCTTGCTGCCTGGAGCACTGCAGAACCCTGGCAGGAAGAGGAAGAAGAAAAAAAAGGCAATACATAGAACAGTCACGCTAGGCGAAAAATCAACAGTCATTTCCTTGCTTTTGCTAAGGATTCAGAAGATTTGTCTTCACAAAAAAAGAGGTGAAAAAACCTTGCAACTCACACCTAAGTACGGAACTAAGACCAATTCAGCAAACAGGCACCTCTTTACAAAAAAAGTGGTTGGCAGTCTTCTCATAAGGGAAGTGAAATTGAAGGAGAAGAGGAGGGGAAAAAAACAACACACAAACAAACTATATATTCCCTTCACTACTTTCCTGGATCACTCATTCCTCCTTGGTTAACATTTCTGTACCAGTGGCAAACAATCTACCACTTAAGCACCACAAAAGCATTTCCCTTCCTCGTTCTCAGTGGCAGAGTAATGACTTTGCATCACACCACCTGGTTTGGACTCCCAGACACGCTCCTCTTGATTTAGCTCTGGCCTGATCAAGACACAAACAGCAGCTACAAACATCGAACCAGCACTTTCTAAACAACGGACTGTTTCCCAGACACAAACACAGCAACCCCAAGAACCAGAACCTGCATTTACTTTCCAAGATAAAGTCAATGGTGCCCACAGGCAGACACCTCGAGCGTACAGCCAGGATATACAGAAGAGAGAGCGCTGAGGACTGAGCACCGCCTGAGCAGAGGGAAGCGGTAACGGTGGAGAGGAGAAACAAACAGAATGCCCGCTACGGAGACGAGAACGCTCGCTCTCGCATCACAGAGGAGGGTGAAACCACCACCGGGAGGAAAGGCTGGGCCATGAAAAAAGAAATGGGTATAACAGACAAGGGCCACAAGTCAACAGTAGGAACTTGCAAAGGTAAGAACAGATCTCATGGCGATGATGGTATTAAACACGCAAAGGGAGGGAGGAAGGAGATCCCTCGCTGTCAAACGGGCCTAAAGGAGCAGACGCTTCCATGACGCAAAACGGCATGAAGAGCTGGAAGCCAGCCTCAGGCTTCCTGAGTGCCCAGCCACTGCTGTAACCACTCTCCAACTCTTCCAAATATTTAACTGACGAGTGAACTGAGAGGATGTACACAGAACAGAGGGGGAAAAAAAACCCACTATAGACAGAAATTCTTGTTACGAAAACTCTCTTCCTTCTCTGCCCATGCAAAGAATCTAAACTTTATCCATGAAGTTTCTTCAGCCATCCTAAGTGTGATACAATGGTAAGCTGAAGCAGAACTGGTTCAAGATGGGTAGGAGATGATGTCTCTCAAAACAACATGCTTAGAGTGCTTAAGCGCAAGGTTTTAGAAAGATAATCAGCATGAGGAACTAACAAGGCATAATGAAAGTTACCCATTTCACTCTGATCTCCACCTTCATAACCACACACGCACACACAAAGGATAACTTGGACAAAGTAAACATCAGTACCTATGAAGAGTTATGCTACAATGCTTCAGCGACAGCTGCGGAGATAGATGAGCCCTTCCAAGCTGTCCCTATGGCTATCTCCATTTCAGGAAAAAAAGTCATTTATGTATTTTTTTTGAAACCGTAACTTTTCATTTTAAATTGAAGATTTGGAGGGGAACGACACAGAAGGGATCTTCTGCCGCTCCCGGACGTTTGTCACTCTGTCAGCTGCTACAGGCAGCCGAAACGCCCCCACCGAGCGGGCTGCACCCCGGGCCGCGGGCGGCAGCGGCGCGGGGCCGCGGGCGGAGGCCTTCCCCGACCCGTCCCCCCGCTCCTCCCGCCCAGGGGGGAAACTTCAGCCCCGAGCGGCGCGCTCCCGCAGCGAGCGCGGCCCCCGAGCGCGGCCCG